>NC_084821.1:58078669-58158186 GCF_958449725.1 Rosa rugosa | reverse complement strand
GGTCTAAGGGGATTAGGGGATGCTTGACTCAGTAAGAGAGGGGAACTACTCTTGGCAGTTTCAAAAGGAATGCATGGTTTCTTTAGTGTGAGGTCCACATAACTGTATGCTGCAATTTTAGGCTTACAATCCATACTTCAAGCGATTTTCAATCTGCATCCATGATTCTAGAAATGGATTCACTATTTGCGGTTAATTATTTGCTTGCAGAGGATGATGATTGGTCAGTGGAGGGAAACTTGATCAAAGAAGCGAAGACCCTTTTTCATTTCTTTAGTTCAGTTATTTGTACATATATCTCACGAAATGTAATTTGGCAAAGCATTTGTTAGCTAGGCATGCGTTTTTGTTTCTTGCATTTCAAGCTTGGGTAGATGATGGGCCTTCTTGGCTATTCAATGTACTGATATCTGATGTAAACATTCCAATTTCTTAATATAATGCAATTCCTTTACCCAAAAAAAAAATCTAGGTGACAGTTGATGAGAGAAGTAGCTAGAAAGGTTCTTCATTACCAGTAAATGGGTTTGTTGCGTCGAAACTGAGGTATATATTGGAGTCAAAATCTAGTCATCAAGTCAGTGGCTAACTTAAACAGTTTATATATTGTTCTTATATACTCGGGCTTCTTGTCAAGTAACATCCTAAGAGCAACTCCAACAGCTTCCCTATAATTTCTGTGTTATAGAAAAGCAAAAATCAAAGTTTTAGCCTCTTTTTCTTCTCCAACTCCAACAGATTCCCTATTTTATAACAATCTCTAAAATCTCCATAATTCTTTCTTAAAATTTTAGAGATTGCTGTAAATTCAGGGAATTTGATTTTTTATTTCCTCACTATCCCTAAAATGAGGAAAATTAGGGAATCTGTTGGAGCAAAAGAGACTCATTTTTCCCTAAAATATAGAAAAATCAAAATATGGAAAAGTTGTTGGAATTGCTCACTTAGTGCCAGGTTCAGATAGTGTTGAGAGTTATCACCCGGCGTGTTCCTACTTACACATTACCAGCCGAGAAAGCCTTATTTTCGTATATAGGAAATTAGATTCTCATCTTTGGATAGGACTAGTGTTCAATGTATAAAATATAAATCGAAGAAACTAGAAAGAAAGGGTCATATAAATATTGAAAGTTTCCGAGGGAATAACCACTTTTGCTTAGGATAATAATATAAGTCGTCGCAAAAATTGACTGCATTGATCTTCAATTTGTAAAACCTATAGAATCCATAGCAAATGGCTGCCATATAGATATTGGACATTTGAACCTAGGAGACATCATATCTAGGAAATTTCAAACTTGTCTGTACGTGACCGTGGATTTGATTCAATACATATTATCAAACTATATATGATGTTTTTGCTTTCTCCTTTTGCCTTTTGCAAGATTCAATGATTTAGACGTTAAAAATAACGAAGATTCAAAGTACATGGGAACATTTTTAGCCAGCTGACTAATTAACTTCAAGTCTTCAACCAACAAATCTCGTCCGGTCTGATTCCCTGTAACATGTTTTCCATGCCGCTCCATAGAACTTTGATTAACATGGCCGGTGAATTAGGTAACGGTGAAAATGAAAGTTGCTAATTATAAACGTGAATTTTGATGGACATGGCCGGTGAATTAGATGACTAAATAGTTGTATATTTAATTAATTTTAACAAACATATTTTCAAATAGTACTCTAAACCTAAACAAAATCATTCTTGTCGTTGATTCAAATTCATAGTTATCGAAAATGAGTTTCGCATTTGAGAAGGAAGTTGTATATATGTGCGTGTGTGTGTGTGTGTGTGTGTGTGTGTGGGAGGGGGGGGGGGGGTGTGTGTGGCCGATGAATAGGTACATATATGGTGAAAAATGAAGTTAATAATTATAAATGACGGCCAGTGAATTGGATGACTAAATGTTTATAATATGACTAATTTTAACAAAAATATTCTTATTTCAAAAAAAAATAAAAAAAATCTCCAACAGTACTCTAAAGCTAAACACAATCATTTTGATTGTTGATTCAAATTTCATAGTTGAGAAGGAACTTATATATATATATATATGGATTAAATTCAGTTTACCCCCCTGAGGTTTGGGGGTAATTTCATGTTAGTCCATGTCCTTTCAATTTAATCAGTTTACCCCCCAAGCTTGTCAATTCTCCTCAACCGTGTCCATTCCATCCAATTTGGACGTTAAGTCTGACTTTTGAGGGCTAAAATGGTCATTTCAAAAAAAAAACTAAAAAAAAAGGAATTTTTAAATTTTTTTTTCTTCTGCTTTTTATTATTTTTTATTTTTTTCTGGTTTTTTGTTTTTTTATTTTTTATTTTTTTATTTTGTCTTCAACCTATACACCACAAGTTATAATAGGTTTATAAGAACAAAAAGATACTCTAGGTGGCTGAAAGCCGCTCGCTGATCTACGATATTTGTGATATATCTTCGATAAAGTGAGAATTTTAGGAGATATCCCCAATAAAGTGAAGAAATATCTGTAAAAAATGATTTACACTTTATCTATAAATATCTGTAAAAAATGATTTTACACAGATATTTCTTCACGATTTTACACTTTATCTGTAAATATCTGTAAAAAATAATTTTACACAGACATTTCTTCACTTTATTGGGGATATATCTTAAAATTCTTCTCTTTATCGGAGATATGTCATAAATATTGTAAATTAGCGAGCGACTTTCAACCACCTAGAGTATCTTTTTGTTTTTATAAACCTATTATAACTTGTGGTGTATAGGTTGAAGACAAAATTTATATAAAAAAAAATGGAAAAAATATTTTAAAATGAAAAAAAAAAAACAGAATTTTTTTTTTTTTATAGTTTTTTTTTTGTCTTGAAATGACCATTTTAGCCCTCAAAAGTCAAACTTAACTGTCTAAATTGGACCGAATAGTAGAAATTGGACACGGTTGATTGAAATTGAAAAGCTTGGGGGTAAACTGATTAAATTGAAAGGACATGGACTAACATGAAATACCCCCAAACCTTAGGGGGGTAAACTGAATTTAATCCTATAAATATATATATATATATATCCAGAGCGGAGTTCCGCTTTGAAATTACGGAGTGAACTTTGAGTTTTGGGTCGCTTTTAGGTCGCACATCTACATCTCGACCGTTCAATTTTTAGGTACTAGTGTATAGATCATCTCTGCAAATTTTCAGCCAAATTGATGACCGTTAAGGCATTGATAACTGCCTTAAAGCTAGTACGGTTCAGGTTGGACAGATTCAGTTCGTCGATTGGTTTAAGCGAGTTCACTCCGTAATTTCAAAGCGGACCTCCGCTCTGGATAAAATCTGTATATATATATATATATATATATATATATATATATATATATATATATATATATATATATTCATATATATGTATGGCCGGTGAATTAGGTACATATATGGTGAAAAATGAAGTTAATAAATTATAAATGTGAATTTTGATTGACATGGCCGGTGAATTAGATGACTCAATAGTTATAAACTAGATAATCCCGCCCGCGCGATGCCGCGGGGTTGTTTGCTTGCTAAGCTTTATCCATTCTTTGTACAAATATTTACATAACCAGCACTGATTTGTGACATGGCAAAGAAGCACCCGAACTAATTGCTCAAACTATTGGAGCTGAGATAGAAAAAAAATTGGATTCAAATACTACCTTGCAAAAACCCCATTACTCGTTTGTGACATCAACTAAAATACCATGCAGAAAACCTACTTGTTGAACAACTCAACCCTGTATTCCATCTCCTTCTCTGCCATTCCAAAAATTTGCACACAATTATTTAAAAAGCATGAGTTCCAGGACAACAACTCAATAGCAAAAGAGTACCAATCCATCTCTGAGAGTAAAAATAAACCATGTTGTCGCCTACTAAACTCTTAGGAAATACCTTTGTTTCATTAAGATCAAACACTCATCACTGACCAATTAGACAATATGCCAAAATTGATTGCACCCAAATTGACAGAAAACAGAGGTTCCAAATACCCACTCAGAATTTCAATAACAAAATTCCAAAACTTTCCCAAAGATCCAATTTTTGGCACACCTGAATTCCTTTTCACATTCAAACATGTACAAAGGAAAATCAATGAAGAAAAGGGTATGTACCTGTTCCTTTTCTCATTATTAATTACGTATTCATAATTGATTATAAGTATACAAATAAGATGTATTACAGTTTTTTGAGAATCGACACGCATTTTTCTCGCCCTTGGACATGATGGCATAGCTGAAAAGAAAATTAACAAAAATTAGCATACTTGAAGAGCCGAAATGAAGGAAAAAAAAAACTATTAATACCAATGTAGATAACTTATTATGAACCAAGTAATTCATTAGATTCTTTATCTAAATTATTGAAATTAATTTTTCATATATAACAAAACTGTAAATATTGATAACGAATGCATATAATAATTACCAGCAGTATCAGGTACAGCGGCTGTAACACCAACAACAGTAGATGAAATTGAATGCTCAACCATAGTGGAATCACCAGCTCTTTGCTTTTGTCTTTTCCTCCTCATATTCGAGAAATTCTCTTGACTACTTTGTGAAACGCTGAGTTCATCTTCACTTCTCTTTTCACCCAAAACAATATATTGTTTATTTCTTCCATGTCGAACCGCCATTTCTGTACATAAATGATTAACTAATCATACATCATTCATAAATATTCTATAATATGACGATTAATTTTTGGAGAACTACTATTTCTTAGGCGAAATGCATCAACACAGAACTTCATTTACGATCACATGATCCTGTGACTTTCTGCAGTAAAAAAATATACTCAAGACTACCCGGATATAATGATAAATGAAATGTGTACTATCAACATCATTATTCCCATTAGTTAAGAAACTGTGCTCACTTTTGAAAAAAGAACAACAGCAACCATTAAAGACAATTTACATAGAAAATTTCAATAGCTTTACACAAACAACCTGGAATATTTATATCTGAAGCCGAAAGAGCTAAAGAAGTTGACAGCAAACTGTTCCTCAGATCTGCAGAATAAAAGGAAAGTATTTACTGAATATCATAATACTTTAGATGCACAAACACAGAAGATGCTTACAGAACCTAGGATACCTAGCTACCTAGATGGTGATCAAAGTAAAAACATCATCAACTGCTGTAAACTTCATGGTTTATAGTGAAGAAAATCAGTAACCAATGCAAAACTCTAGTATTTATAAAGATAATGATTAACAAAGTATTCCTTCTTTTAAGATTTGGTTTATATGACTTGGATATATCACTTGGATTACTCTTTTAACATTTTCTAGAGATCATGCCAGAAAAATCCAAACAGAACAGCAATAATTTTTAAAATTAATTATAAAGCTGCCAAACGTAAACACAAAGCTGCTCGAACCAGAAGCAAAAGGCTAAAAAAATATATAAATAAATAAATAAATAAATTGACACACCAAAAATCTGGCACCTAGTATGAAAAGAAAAATATGCTGTTTTCAGAGTTTTACTTATTCTTAAGAGCTAAATGAATTAGTTTTAGGTAGCGTCCTGAGAATTGTGTTCTGATCAGCAAAGTTTGTTTCTGATGATATGTAAAGAATATCTATGCTGTAAAAGAACAGAAAATTGATTAGTTCTTTGAGTTCCAACTACACAAAAAACACAACAAATCTAACTTCAGCGGGGTTGTTTGCTTGGTAAGAAAAAAAAAGCTCGAAAGGCTATTTGAAAGAAAATATCCAGAAAAATGTCCAGATTTACCAAATTGACAGGGTCATGGTTATTTATTATCCAAATTGAAATGTTTTCCATAATAGAAGCAAAGGCAAAAACCAATGCTCTCTAATGAGCACATAAAATGCAGACATGAAGGGCGGAAAATCATAACGAAGGGAATTAAAGGCTTGGTTCTATTATCTAAGCATTACAGTGAATGTATAAAGTTTATGAAGTTAATAAAAACGTAACAGAAGCAGGGTGTTACCGGTGGAGTTGGAGGGCAGCCACTTATAACCTGCAAGAGTGCAAGAAATACAATAAAAAAAATGATCAGTAACCATTAGAGAGCATTGGATTCTCTAATCAGAAAAGATAACTTTAGATCTCTATCAAAAGTGGATTTTAAGTTAGTGAAGTGCATGGTATACTAATAATCTTATTTCTCGCCATGTCTGTTAATAGGAATCAATATTAACAGTAATGATTGATGAACATCTCCTCTGACTAACAACCTGCTAGAAATGCTTGACGTACATATCATTGTAAAAATCTCGTTTGAGAAGCATGGAAAGCACAATATGGACTGTCATAAGAAGCTCCCAACAGAAAAGTAGAAAGAGCAACTTAGTATGACAAAAAACTAACAAATGACAGAAGAACACGGCAAGTAAATTAATCACTTTGAACAAAGCAACCAAAGAAGAGAAAATGGCAAAAACAACACTTAAGAAACAAACAAAATCACTAAAAATTTGTTGTTCATTACTATAACTTGGTAAAGCAAATTTTGAGAAATGAGAGACTGAGTTATGAGATCAACATAGTGATATTTGATCTTGTGTGGATTGAAGAAACGAAGAATATATAATCATGACGGAGCAAGAAATGAAAATTACCTATACTGACAGAAAGAATTGGAAAGAAGGAGATGAGGATTCACCCCAACTGAGGAATTCTGTAATCGAGTCTGGGTTGGCTCTGATGTTGATCTCAGAAGCAAATGAAGAAGATTTGAACCCGGCTAGCTAGCAATTAGAGATTCAAGATTGAACCAAAGTCGATCGATCTCTAAAAATAACATATTTAGTTGCAGACCACTTCACTTTTTTTATTGTAGTTGGTTTGTTGCTGAAAATAGTCACCTACAAATCTGGAAGAAGAATGAATCAGCACAAATTGGATGTTAAAATAAAAAGGAAGAACAATGAATCAGAACAAATTGGATGTTACTTTTATTATTTACATTGTGCTCATTATTTATTTTGGCTCTTTTTCTGGTTCTCTGATTTGTGTAAAATATATGTTTGAGTTTATTATTTACAGGTTCTTACTTAAAAACTCACACAGAAGAAAATAGTGGTAATCCTTGACATCACACCAAGATATCATAATTAAAAAAAATGCTTGTGTATATTTTCTTCATAGTTCTGTCATTGTAGTCATTGAAAATGTATTTCAATTCATGAGTATACTTGCTTACTGTGTGCCATGCAAAATGAAAACATTCTAATCATTGCCGCTTCACCTTGCACTATCTCTTGAATACTTTAAGCGAGGTCTGACTCATATGGAAATTAGAGCAATTTCAGAAACCAAAACAGGGGAAACATAATGTAGGAAACAGTATCTTACCTGCAGCTCTCGTGCTTTCCTCAATGCAATTCCAAAAATGACCTTCCTTCTCCTTGTTCATGACAAACTCAATCTAACAATCATAAACCCCTGCATCACCAAAATCAAGACAAAAAATTAATCCATTACCTGGACAACAATGATTTTAATGAATGACAACGAACATATGAGTTCTATTGGTGAAAATTTTTAGCATAATGCATAGACAATGATTGGTATGCCCATATTTTTGCCAGAATAACGCACGACGATAATGACTTTAAAAAATTGTATCTCCAACACCAAAAACAGATACAATTAGATAATTCAACACATTGGAGATAACATTTGCATATGAATTAATCAAAATATGTGAATCTTGATAATAGCCTTTATGTGCTTGCTACTATGAGTTAACCTATATGCAAATTTTAACTGAACTAACTTGCAACTGGAAATCAATTTTATCTAGATATATGTCTGCATTAATATCCCTCATGTATGTTTAATTAGTAAATATCCCTCATGTATGTTTTATGGTATTTCTTGCTTCTGTCCAACATCTTTTCTAATAATGGTGAGCTAAAATTGTGGAGAGGAAGAATGTATTATTTGTTTATTTGAACATAAGAGTGCATTACAACAATATTCTGCAAAAACGACATAATGGTCGGACAGAAAGAGATAACAAAGCTTCTTCAATATGGTATAAATTATCTAACTACTGAACTCTTCAAAAACGACATAATGGTCGGACAGAAAGAGATAACAAAGCCTCTTCAATATGGTATAAATTATCTAACTACTGAACTTATAAAAATAGCAGCAATCATAAAGTTTCTTGCAGCATTTCCTCCTGGCATTTAGGGTTGTTTTGGTTTTCATATTTGAGGACTGGTTTAAGTAAACTACTTGCAGAAGAGATTTCATTTTGCTTCTACCCAAAGCATTATGCAATAAAACAACATACACATTCAATTATCCAATTAAGTTGCGAAATGATAATGGTAAAATCTGAAAAGTTCCCATTTGAAGCCATAAACCACAACTCATAAATATAAGCTTCGAGTTAAGATCATACAATCACAAACTGAAAGGACTCAATGATCCCAAAAAGCATACAAACACAGGAAACCCAAAGGAACAAAAAAAAAAAAAAAAAAACCTCGGAATCGTCTCTCCCAATGTTCATACATTAAGATTCTACAATCAAAAACTCAATGATCCCAAAAACCATACAAACACAGGAAAACCAAAAACTCAAAGAAACAAAAAAAAAAAAAAAAACAAAACAAAAATTGGGAGAATTGTGATTTTCCAATTATCCCAGAAACCATGCAAACAGAGGAAACCCAGAAACTCAAAAGGGAAAAAAATTTGGAGAATTGTGATTCTGGAAAAAAAAAAAAACAAAAAAAACAAAAATTACCGATTTTGATTCGTTCCCGTCCCCCTCTTCCTTTTCTCTGAACTATCTACCTTCTTCCCCTGTCAATTTCATATATACATATATAACCAATCAGATAACTCCAGCTCTTCCAATTATGGGAAACAAATGAAATTGCACTACCAACCTTATCAAACTGCAAAGGATTTGAAGCTGCTTTATTCTTGTGCTTCTTGCTTCTCTCTTTCTCTCAATGATGAATTTCAGTCCTTTGGGCAAACAGAACTGAGGTGTGGCGTCCCTACGGTGGCAATGATGGTGTCCTTAGCAAACTACGCTGCACCGATTGCCCATTTGATTTGCTTCTTCTACTATCACTCTTCTCTCTATCTTGAACTTTTTTTGCTTACAGAAGATGGTAATTTGAGTGGTGTCTGCAGCACTTTCTGATGTCCTGTTTCTCCCCCAAGCGGTCGTTCGGTGGAGAAAAGCGCAGAAGACACGCGGAAGACGAAAACACGGCGCGACATAAATCGTACAGGTGGGCTAGGTGGGCTGTGCAATTCCTTAAAACACAAAAGGGCAAAAGCGTCAGCACACTATTCATAAGGGGAGTTACTGTTCATAAGGGAGTTGCATCTTTAGAAGAGAGAATTTGATTCTTATTAAACGGGATGTTAGCTACATTTAACGATGATTTTGGTTTGACTAGGAATATATACTTCATACTAGGATGGTGATTTGAGATGGAAATGGATATTTCAACATCAAAGAAATTTCGCAATAGATTCCATACATAGACCAAGTCATACTTGACTTAGACCACTTTGATTAGACACAACCGCACAACTACAATTATACAACCGCACAGTTTCATCACTTTCATCTAATCCACAACAATGAAACATCATGAGATCAAACTATACTGTTGGCCTGTTGCATATAATGAAGCTCAATCAGTTTTTATCTGTTTAGGTGATAATATATAGGAAAAATAACAACTTCGGTCACTCAACTTTTCTTTATTTGACACTTCAGTCATTTAACTTTGAAAAATATCAATTTAGTCACTCAAGTTCGACACCAGCTATCACTTTGGTATTACTGTTAACTCCACCGTTAAATTTTTTTAAATATTATACATTTTCAAGATATTTTCATCATATCATAAAAATATTTTTATAAACATAAATACATATTAAAAAAATTATTATTTCCATACATAATTAACCTACATCTCATAGAAACCAAGAAAAAAAAAGAAAAAAAGACAATACATCTCCCAGACCTTGCATTAGTGCATTACTGATCGCATATGCAATTATAACTCATAATTGTGTTCACAAAATTGCACACCAGAGGAGTTCATAAAACTAGGAGTGGGCATATGCTGGGAATAATTCGGTAACCGACCGAACCGAACCGGTTTTTCCGGTTCGGCAACCGAACCGCAATCAAAACGACGTCGTTTCATCAGGGAACCGCACCGAACCGCTTAATGCGGTGCGGTTTCGGTTCACGACTTCGAACCGCCCGAATGCAACCGAACCGCACCGATTTATTAAAATATATATATATATATAATTATTTTAATAATTTTTTATATTATTAGAGATTTGGAGACTAACCCTAGTCCCTTGCGGCCGCTCCCTTCATTTTTCATTTTTGACTTTCAGTTTCATCTTCAGATTTCAGATCGAAGATCTCCCAGAGTCCCACAGCATCTCTCCTTCATCTCTCACAGTCTCACACGACTACGGACTACCCACCACCGCCGGCGGCCTCTCTCGCTTGTCCCTTCTCTCACGGCCAGAACCCCAACGCCAGCGGCGCCTCTCTCGCGTGTCCCTTCTCTCAAGGCCAGAACCCAATCGCCTCCGGCGCCTCCCTTCTCCCCTCTCGGTAATGCTTCTGCTTGTGGGTATAACGTCAATTTCATTAATTTGTAACTATGGTGGATTGGTGGTGATGGTTTGTTAATATTCGATCTATTCCTGCGTGTTGTTTTATTTTCTGGCTACTAGTTTGTGTTCATTATTTTGTAACTAACTAACTATGGTGGATTGGTGGTGAACTGGTGATGGTGTGTTACTATTCCTGCGTCTTGTTTTTTTCTTTTCTTTTTGTAATCAGTTGATACAACTTTACAGTTTGACATGTATTGTGATCACAACAGATCTTTGTTTTCTGTTATTTCAATATTTTGGATGATTGGCTACTTGTAGATTATGGAAGGGATTTCTGCAACTCCGACTTCTATACCAGCTGCAACTGCAGACTCTAGCATAGGGACGACCCCCACACCGAGTCCGAGTGCTGCAGTTGTTCAAAGTGATGTTCCAATACCACCTCTTCCACCACTTCCCCCACAAAGTGAAGAACAAGATGGAACAAACAAGAGGAAGAATAGCTCAATTGTGTGGGAGCATTTCGAGAAAATGAAGAATGCAGATGGGAGCTTGATGAAGCCAGGGCGTTCAAGGTGCAAGTATTGCCCTCAAACCTATGCAAGCGACTCCAGAAGCAATGGCACAACAGCAATGAGGACACACGTGATGTTCCAGTGCAAGAAATCACCTCTTTATGCCCCGAATAAGAGGCAGAAGTACTTGACCTTCGATTCGGTAGACAGTGGAGGTAAATTAATTGCTGTTGCTTATGATAAGAAAACTAGTAGGCTAGCTTGTGCGAAAATGGTGGTTCGTGATGAACTACCATTTTCTTTTGTTGAGAATGAAGGGTTTAGAGATTTCATGAGGGTAACTCAGCCTCAGTTTAAGCCACCTTCTAGGAGAACAATAGCTAGAGAAATTTGGAAGCTTTACGAGGCTGAGAGGGAGAGAATTAGGGGGTTTTTAGCTAGTAGTCAGGAAAGGGTTTCACTCACAACGGATACTTGGACAAGTATCCAAAACATTAACTACATGGTGTTGACTGCTCACTTCGTAGACTCTAGGTGGAAGCTGCACAAGAGGATTTTAAACTTTTGTGTGATTCCAAATCACAAGGGTAAAACAATAGGTAAGCTGGTTGAATCTTGTTTGATTAAGTGGGGGATCGAGAAGGTTTTTACAATAGTTGTAGATAATGCAAGTCCAAATCAGGTGGCCGTAGATTACATGAAGGAGAAGATAGGAAATTGGAATCAGTTGGTGTTGGGAGGCAGCTTTCTCCATTTGAGATGCTGCTGCCACATTCTGAACCTCATTGTGAGGGATGGAATGGAGGAGCTAGACTCCTCCATTGATGGCATTCGGAATTCTGTCAAGTACATTAGATCATCACCGGCAAGATTAGAGAAGTTTAGGAAGTGTGCAGCTCAAGAAAAAATTGAGCACAAGGGAGGAATTGTACCTTTAGATGTTTGCACACGATGGAATTCAACATACTTCATGTTGGATATTGCATGCAAGTACAAGAATGCTTTTACGAGGCTTGAGGATGAAGATCAGCAATTTGAGAATTACTTTCAAGAGAGAGTGGGTGGAAGCAAGAGACAAGGGCCTCCTAGAGCTACAGATTGGGAAAAGGCAGCAAGGCTGGTCAAATTTCTCAAGATCTTCTATGAAGCAACCTTGAAGTTTAGTGCCACTAAGCACGTAACTAGTAATGAGCCTCTCCTTTGGATGTGCACAATTGTTGGTGAGCTTGATAAGTGCATAGCTAGTGAGGATCCTCTTCTTGTTAGCATTGGCACTTCGATGAAAAAAAAGTTTGACAAGTATTGGCTGCATCTTGAAGATCTAAACAAAATTCTGCTTATTGCTGTGGTTTTAGATCCAAGATACAAATTATTGTATCTTGAATTTTTCTTCCCAAAGCTGCAAGCAGACCCAGGATGTGTGCAAGTGAAGATCGATGAAGTGAAAACAGCCTTGAGCTCGTTGTTTGATTTTTATGCAGGTTACTCTTTATTTGTTTTTTCTGTTCTCACATTTATTATTTTGTATAGTTATTAGAATATAAATACTCTAATTTCTCAATTTTTCCTTCAATTGCAGACGAAGATCCAGCTGCTGCAGCGGCTTCAAGGAACGTGACAATGCCAAGCATTGAGTCTACGCATCAGCAAGTTCAAGAGGATAGTCATGCAGCTTCTCTGCTTCAGTTCAAGCTTTTGCGGCAAGAGAAAGACGTGGTGGTGATCAAGAATGAGCTGGACAAGTATCTATTGGAAGCTTCAGAAGACCCTTCGAACCCAAAGTTTGAAATTTTGGCCTGGTGGAAGGAGAATGCTCCAAGATACCCCATTCTGTCCCAAATCGCCAAAGATGTGTTCGCTGTACCTGCTTCAACCGTGGCTTCCGAAGCTGCATTTAGCCTTGGAAAAAGGGTAGTGGATCCTTTTAGAGCTTCCCTTACCCCTAAGATGGTTGAGGGATTAGTTTGCTTGAGTGATTGGCTAAGGGGAGCTGGATTTAATGTGTTTAAGGAACCAACAACAGATGAGCTGCAGCTGTACGCCGAGTTGGAAAAGCTAGAAATTGGTAAGGGTTTCACCGTTTTAATTTTTTTTGAACTTGAGTTGTAGAGTTGGCTTACTTTTTTTGTTTTTCTGTTTTGCACTTGTTTGAAATTTGATGGATAGATGGAGGTGCTACTGCTGATAGTGACACTGAGGGATGAAGTGAAGGAGCTGGATTGCTTGGAGGAAGTTTGCTTGCTTGTTGGACTGCCATTTTATTTGAATATTTTCTCAGTTTCTGAATTTGGTGAATTTAGACTTGGGGAATGGTTTGTAATTTGGCACTTTGATGAACTCCCATTCTTAGATTCGGCATTTGGTTAATTTAAACTTTGGGAAATGCTTTGTCTAAGTGTAATTTGATTTTTGAATCTATTCAGACTGAGTGTATTAGCAAGCCTTTAATATGCTTTGTACTAGTGTAATTTGGCTCTCTTTTGCACCACTTTTTTTTCAAGTCTGCAGGTTTTCAAATTTCCAGGTTTTGGTTGCATGTTTTAATATGCGGTTTTGGGTGCAAACCGCACCGCACAGCACCGGTAAATCGGTGCAACCGAAAATGCAGTCCAAACAATGTAAAAAGCGGTTGCGGTTTGTAAAATGAAGCAACCGAATAATGCGGTGCGGTTGCGGTTTCAATCCCAAACCGAACCGAACCGCACCGAGCCCAGGCCTACATAAAACATAAAGGAGAACTTTATCAAAATATCATATCTTTGCAGCTAGCAAATTAAAAACATCTATCTCACTGTAGAAGTGAACAACAAAACCCAGAAAAATAAAGAATGTCAATTACCATTTCCATGAGTAGAGAAGCTTCCAAATTCAATTTAGCAAAAAATTATGAAGAATTACACAACTAAATCCTCCTAACCAAAAAGATTCAATCTTAAATTTCCCTTCACCAAATGATTCAATCCCTAATCAACCCAGAAGAGGAAAATAAACTCGTCTTATAAATAGCAGTAGGTTCTAGATGAAGAGCTGCTCCTTATCTTTGCACAGAGAAGCCAAGGCGTTGATGGCCTTGATAACTCTTTCTTAATCTTGAGGACTTGGTCCTAGTCTGCGGTGAAGTTGAGAATGTCTAGTCTAAGTTTGGTTAATGATCTAATTATGAGTCTCTCTGTGAGAGAATAATGATCTTTTACAAGGTTTGAGCTTTCAACTTGTAATGGATTAATAAGACTAGAGGGAGAGACTATTGTGTTTGGTCATGGAGGCCAACTGATCGAAACCTTCATTTATGCGATTGCAATTTGCAAGAAAATGATTTCAAGAAGGCTCAAATTAATCTTAATTTTTTCATATTTATCTTTTAATGATTTGACCAAAACGTCCTCAATTTTAACGGTTTGTGAAGGACAGCAGTGACTAAAATGTCAAACGATGTTAAAGTTGAGTGATCAAAGTGATATTTTTTAAAAGTCAATGACCAAAGTGTCAAACAGATCAAAATTAAATGACCAAAATGATATTTTTTTCCTAATATATAATTACCATCTTCATTAGAATTTGGTGGTACTACACTATTACTTACACAACCTCAATTCCTCACACATATAAGATATTATTTTAGTCCTGTCTAGGATAAGTAGGGTTTGCAAAATGCCAAAATCCACCATGAAGCCAAAACATCGGTTTAGTCTAATGTACATACCTATTAATTAACCAATTTTGTTATGAACTTGAAAAGACGTGCAAACTTGTGAAATGGCCGAGGACTAATGTGGAAAACAAATTGAATTATATTTTAATATTGAATTTTACTTGCTCGTAGCCTTCTATAAATTCCATCAGATGTGTTCAATAATAGCCATCCACAACAAAGCAAACCTAAATTATGGATAGTTCTGCAAACTGTCCCAACCCTGTCTATCATCTCAATATTGCTCTCTATTTCCTCCTTTTGTTTTTAGCCTCTTCATGCCTAAACACTAGTAAACTCTGCTTGGGAGATGGCCTTCCAGTTGTGAAATGCATCGACAAAGAGAGAAGTGCGCTTCTCATCTTTAAGGTAGATCTTATCGATGCTTCGGGTAGGCTATCATCTTGGTAGGGTCAAAATTGTTGTCAATGGAAAGGGATTTCATGCAACAACCGCACTGGTCATGTTGAAAAGATGGACCTCTGCAATACAAGTCCAGCTCCATCTATTGATGCTGAAGACCGGGAGTTGGAGGCTTATTATGAGTCCTTTTTGGGGGGTAAGATAAATCTTTCTTTGCTTAGCTTGAAATATATGAGTTACTTAGACTTGAGCTCGAATGACTTTCAAGGGCTTCAAATTCCTAAGTTCTTTGGTCAGCTTCAAAGTCTGAAGTATCTCAATGTCTCATCTTCATCTTTTGAGGGATAGATTTCACCTCATCTTGGTAACCTATCAAACTTGAACTATCTTGACCTCAGCGGTAACTACTTATTGGAAATTTCTTCCATAAATTTGAATTGGCTTTCTCATCTCTCCTCTCTAAAATACCTCAATCTGAATGAAGTGGACCTTAGCAATGCAGGAGCCAGTTGGCTACATGTTGTTAACATGCTTCCTTCCATGCTAGAGTTACACTTGTCTAGATGCAACATTGAAAGCCTTCCACCTTCACTTCACACCATGAAACTCACATCACTTTTGATCCTTGATATGTCATTCAATGATTTTAAGTCTCCATTTCCAAAGTGGGTCGTTAATCTAACTAGCCTCAGAGAACTTCACTTGGCCAAGAATTCTTTCAGCGGTCCCTTTCCCAATGATTTCATTAACCTGAAATCATTGGAAGAACTTGATTTATCTCTTAATGGCCTTCACGGTCCAATTCCCAAATTCTTTGGAAATCTCTGCAACCTAAAGACCCTAATTCTTGCTGGAAACGCATTTGATCAGGGTATTCCAGAGTTTTTGGATGGTTTATCAGGTTGTGCAAATAATAAGTTGGAGTCACTAGACTTGTCTAGTAATAAGCTGGTAGGCGAATTGCCTGCCTCCTTAGGGATGCTCCCCCATTTGCAGTACCTTATCCTCTTCGACAATCATTTGAATGGATCCATCCCGGAAAGTTTGGGACAACTCTCTGAGCTAGTTCATCTAGACCTGTCGGGCAACTCATTGGTAGGCTTTTTAACTGAAGCCCATTTGATAGATCTCGCGAAGTTAACATACATTGCGTTGGGCAATATCAGTGTTCCCAACCCGCTACCTTCCATCATTTTCAATGTGGGTTATGAGTGGGTTCCTCCTTTCAAGCTTGACACCATTGACATCAGGAACTGTCAAGTAGGTCTTGCCTTTTCACTATGGCTTCTATCTCAAACTGAACTAGTATATGTCGCTCTAAGCAATACAAGCATCTCGGATTCCATACCAGACGAATGGTTCATGAAAATATCTTCCCAACTCCAATTTTTGGATTTATCTTTCAACCAAATTCGTGGAAAGCTTCCAGTCCAACTGATAGTTCCAAAATTAGTGACTATAGATTTGAGACATAATCAATTCCACGGCTCACTCCCGCTTTGGTTGTGTAAGGAGGCTTCCTACCTAAATTTTGCTTTCAATTCATTTTCCGGGCCAATTCCATTTACTTTTGACCAACATTTTCCAAAATTGCTACAATTGCATCTCTATGAAAATTATTTGAATGGCACGATTCCATTCTCTGTTTGCAATATGCAGAAGTTGTTAATCTTTTCTCTAAGAAGCAACAACCTTTCTGGAGAATTCCCTCAAGCATGGAGTATGTGGGGTGATATATACATTGTAGATGTTGGAGACAATCATCTCTCAGGAAATATTCCCAGTTCAATGGGTATCCCAGGTTCACTTTTTATGTTGTCGATGAAGAACAACAAATTCGATAGTGAAATCCCGATGGCCTTGGGAAATTGCACCAACCTGAGGGGTCAGGAGTATTGATCTTGGCGGTAATAGATTTACTGGAAACCTACCTTCATGGATAGGAACAAATGTATCCAAGGTGTTTATCTTACGACTACCATCCAATTATCTAAGTGGACATATTCCCCAGCAATTGTGCAATCTTGGCTACCTTCACCTCCTAGATCTTGGTCATAACCACCTCTCAGGTACTATACCAAAGTGTTTGAATAATATGACTACTCTAACAGATTTCAAGTTCAATGCTTATGCCTTATATCATGCGTATGAACAACAAATAATGGTGACCAGAGGAAGAGAATTCCAATATAACAAGACTCTGAGGTGGGTAAAAAGCATAGATCTTTCCTCAAATAGTTTGGAAGGTGAAATCCCTGAAAAAATCTGCAGTCTCTTCGCATTGGTTATCTTGAACTTGTCGATGAATCATCTGAGTGGAAATATTCCCTCGAAAATTGGAAACTTGTGGTCTCTCGAATTCCTTGATCTCTCAGGCAACCACCTTTCGGGACGAATTCCTCAGAGTATTTCATCTTTAACCTATTTGTCTCACTTGAATTTGTCTTACAACGAATTGAGCGGAAGAATTCCTTTGGGCAACCAACTTCAAGCACTTGATGATTCAACCAATATTTATGGAGGCAATCCATTACTTTGTGGGTTTCCCCTTTTAAACAAGTGCCCAGGAGATGACACACCTCCACAACCCACTTTTCATCGTGGGAAAATACCTGAAGATGATCAAAAGCTTGGTTTCTACATCAGTGCAGTGCTCGGCTTTGTCATAGGCTTTTGGGGTGTTTGTGGCACATTACTCATAAAGAAGTCATGGAGGTATGCCTACTTCCAATTTTTTGATAGCATCCAAGACAAGGTCGCGGTGGCAGTTGCATTGAAAATAGCTAATTTCCAGAGGAAAATTTAATCGAAAGAAAGAAAATAAAATTAGTGTTAAACTTAGCTATGTCATGATTTTCCTTTTTCTATCTCGTAATGTGTAACATTTGATGTACTTTGTTTCTATTTTGGCTTAGTGGATTTTTTTTTTTTTGAGGATGTGGTCTAGTGGACTTGAGTTGTATGTTCTGACAAATAAAAAAGAAAAAAAAAAAGAAAAGAATTGTGCCTTTTGGAGGAGTAAGGATGTTACCCCCGCTCCTTTCTCCTCCTCTATGGGCGTTTTCATTTTTGTTTTTCATAAATAAGCATGATCATTCAGAACCTCTACGTACTCGCCCCTTGGATTATTATTTTGGTTACTAAACAGTTTAAATTTGAGTATGGAGATTAATTTTTATTTGATGTTCTGTACTCTCTATAATATTTATGGGAGCCTTAGGTGTTAAGCGTATGCAACTACAATATTCTATACGGAGAATTCACTTTTGTTGAGCCAAATATGACCTTTTTTTTTGTAATATTACAACAATAATGAAATTACTGCTTTTTAAAAAAAAGAAACTCTATTCAGCCTTTTGATAAACTCTACGCCTTTTGAAAGCTGAGGCGTGTAGAGCTGGTATTCTGCTTAGTATTCACCAAGATTGGTTGTAAGTAGATGTTGAAAGTGACTTTACCCTGTTAATTATTGCATTCAGAGTAAGGAGTAGAATATCTCAGAGGTAAGCCGGATTTTAGATGATTGTAAAGGATTATGTATATGCCTTTCAATCTTTTACAATTCGGCATATTTACTGTAAAGCAAATGGTGTATTTGATAAACTTGTTCACCTTGCTAGTTTGTTTGTTTTAGATGATGTTCAATGTTTTATTGTAGCATGCACGGATTCAGATTTTATGTCCCCCTTTCGGTTACGTACTTCTGATTTAATAAATGACTTTGGGCATGGGGCTTGTTAAACAGCGACAAGCGTGGCCCGTGGCCCACCATTGTACCGATACTGTCCCAACTTAACCACCCGATAGGTGTTGGGTTTTAATCACAAAAAGCATTGGTACAATTAGGTGTGATCCACCCACTTATAAGTTATATTTTATTTGTTACTTTTCCAATGTGGGATCTTTCCTCGCCAACACGCCCCCTCACATGCAACCTAGATTTAGGTCTGCACGTGAAATTAATTAATCCAATTCCCACTTTGGAAATTGGGACACAAGCCTCATATCAGAGACTAGGTCAATACAATCCAAGGCCCACATTCGACACTTGGTAACAATCTGATCGAAATTTTCCGACTTCAATATAGGGAACCCAAATTTGGGCCGATGATAATTGGAGACGCAATTGGAGAGGGACCTGCTCTGATACCATGTTAAACAGCGACAAGCGTGGCCTGTGGCCCACCATTGTACCGATACTGTCCTAACTTAATCACCCGATAGGTGTTGGGTTTTAATCACAAAAGGCTTCGGTACAATTGGGTGTAATCCACCCACTTATAAGTTATATTTTATTTGTCACTTTTCCAATGTGTGGTCTTTCCTCTCCAACAGGGATGTGCCTTCCAAGTAGGCTAGGTTTCAAACTCCTTCAAAAAAAAAAATATGTACAACATTAAATAAACACTTGTATGTTTTCAGCAAGAAACAACTAAAGAGAGGAAAAAAAAAAAGTTTTTAAAATTCACTAGGAGCAGGGAAGAAGCTCCTCTATCCTACAATTTTTTATCCCAACATATATCCCATCCAACTTTAAAAAAAAAAAAATGTATTTTTTTAAAAAAAGAGTAAAGACCGGTGAGATATGACATGCTAATCAGTATTAATTAAGCCAATAAGGCTTAAGGTTAAATTTTCAATAATCCTACAATTGCCCTTGATTAATTAAAACTCTAAGACTATAAACTTTAATAGATAATGGACAAAACAGTAAATTAAAAATAGGAAAAAGAAAAACAGGAAAAGAGAAAAAGAAAAGAAGAGAGAGAAGAAACTGTTAATCTCAACGTGGGAGGACTTTTACTAGACGTGTGAGCAATGAATCACCAATTGTTATTTACCACAAGTCCAGAAACTGTATTATTCCTTATTTTTTATTGCATTTTGATGAAGAAATAAATTATATAAAACCAATTTTTTTTAACAAAAAAACATTAAAAAAAGCCAATTGACACACGCGCAAGCGTGTGTTAAGAGGCTAGTTATTAATAAAAATAATTATTGTGGATATCAGAGGCTTGAATCTGACTAGTATGAAAAAAAAAAACTAAAAAAAAATTAAAATTTTTAAATAGTACATCAACTATTGAAAAGTCTACTAGTCTAGCATGGATTTTTATAATGAACTATTGTATCTTAGACCATTTTTGTACTTTCCTCCATTCTTAAGCTAAAAAAGCATACGTGGCACAAAATTGAAAGGGCAAAGTTGTCAGAAGTCAAAACGTGGAGCAATAATGCAAACAAAAACCTAAATTAGGGACACATGGGTTTTGGATACAATGACATCATTTTTAATAGGGCTGGGCACGGGCCGGGTCTAAAAATAATTTCACTGGGCCCGGGACCGGCCCGTTTTTCATTGGGCCCGGACCCGGCCCGCTTTGACACAAACAGGGACCGGCCCGTTTCATTTCGGGCCGGGCTTGCTGGCTTTCGGGCCCAAAAACCTGTATTTTACCATTTCTATATCTACTTTGCTATATATCATTCAGATCAACCTGGTGAAGATTTGAATTAAAACACTATCAAAATCCAAAGTTCAAGCTGCAAATTCGAATATCTAGAATACATAACATCCAAATTCAAGTACTCATCAAGAACAATTAAAGCTACAATTGAAATACAAAGTGTCCAAATTTAAATATGAAGTCCAAATTCAAGTACAAATATGCAATGAAATAGAAATTAGAAAGTCCTAATTCAAATACAGCAACTTAGTAGCCATTCTTCCAGTCTTCAATCCAGCAGTTCACCAACAATGTAGCCATCCATTAATTGGCTTCCACACTTGTCCCTACAACAGGCATCATAAATTGATTTAGATAACAAACCATTCAAGCTGCAACTTTACTCAACTAGCACTACAGACAGCAAGGCAAATGCATCAAGCAAGCAAAGCTGGAGCTTTCGGCGATGGTACAATAGCATTCCCATCGGTGGCCATTCTACAACCAAAACAGGGAGAAGAATTAGAGATTGCGAACAAAAAAAAAAAAAAGGAATTTCAGATCAATCATTTTCAGAAATATAACAATATGGTCAAAATCAAATGCAATAACTTTGGATATGTGAACAGAAAGTCAAGAAGTATGATGTTGATCTTGATTCTAGAAAACTAAACTCTTACCCGCTGTTCACCGTAGTTGATTTTGATCACCGATTTTGAACTAATGGTATGATCTTGATCTTGATTCTCTTCCTCTCCTTTTTTCGACCTTCTAGACTGTCTATTCACCAAAACCACAAATTAAATGTAGCTGTACCCTCCTAAACAAAACCCTCACTTACACAGATGAATTCACCAAATAACAAAACCTTACCATCCTCCAGTTTATTCAAAATATCCAAAAACAACTATCCTCAAAAACATTTAACAAAAGAAGAAAAAACCCAAAAACAAAAAACACAAAACGATTCAAAACAATCAAGAACAAAACCACAAACCCAATTCTCAGAAATACCTTGCAAACGATTGAATCACAGTCCCCTTGGCACCAAACACAAACCCAGCGAACCGCCTGCAAATCAATAACAAATTTAAAACTTGACAAGCGAAAACACAGTAAGAACACAGAGAGATTGAAAGGGGGAGAGAGATACAAAGAGAAAGAGAAAGAAACTGAACAAAGAGAAAGAAACTCACAGCGTGATGTGAAGAGAGAGAGAGCAGTCTCGGCGTGAAGTGATGGAGATCGCGGTGCAGGTGAAGTGAGGGAGATGGCGGTGCAGGCGTTGGTGGATATGGCGGCCTCTCTCGGTTCAGATCGGGAAGAAGGACTGCAGGAGGCGGCTCTTTAGGTTCAGATCGGGTTTGGGAAGAAATGGAGGCTGCAGCCTCTCTCGGTTCAGATCGGGAAGAAGGACTGAAGGACGAGGCTCTTTAGGTTCAGATCGGGTTTGGGAATAAATGGAGGCTGCGGCCTCTCTCGGTTCAGATCGGGAAGAAGGACTGAAGGAGGCGGCTCTTTAGGTTCAGATCGGGTTTGGGAAGAAATGGAGGCTGCGGCCTCTCTCGGTTCAGATCGGGAAGAAGGACTGAAGGAGGCGGCCTCTCTAAGTCTTCAGATCGGGTTTGGGAAGAATGGAGGCTACTGAGAGTCTGAGACTGATTAGTCGTTTAGGTATTTAGTGAGGAATATGATTCAGTGCATTCGATCCTATGTTAAGATTTTGAGCCCTATATTTGGACCAATAATATATGGACATCTGTCTATTTTTAACTAAAACGGGCCTGAAGGGTTTTTCAAACTTTGAAAGTGAAGGCCCGGCCCGAACCGTAACTTTGAAATTGAAGGCCCGGCCCGAACCGTTTTGCTTAAAAAAAAAATAGGGCCCGGCCCGAACGGGTCGGGCTTTGACAGGCCGTCCGGGTTTGCGGGTTTTCGGGCTTAAACGCCCGGCCCTAATTTTTAAAATGCGTCCTTGTATCACACTTCAGACGTGCTAGATTTTATCCAAAACACGGGGGAGAGCATGGCCACCCAATCAGCTAAACTAAGGCGCCTCTGAGTTTGGTAAGGTCCCAGGTTCGATTCGCTGAAACCCAAATATAGAGAAGAATAATATAGAAGTGTATATATCAGTCTCCCAAATCACGGCACTTCGCAGCAAAATTGAAAGAGAGAACCCTAAATTTTCACTTTCCCGGGTTCTCCAAAATTTCCATCTCTGAGTTTCAATTTCCCACCATGGAATCTCGCCAAATTCACTTTAGAATTCACCCCGTTTATTTTACTCACACACAGGTATCAGTGTGGAAGAAAGATGAAAAAAAGAAACCGAGCTTTATCAACGTGCTCTGATGCTCAATCACCCATCGAGCATCACTGACTTCGACCTATAGCTTTTCTTCCTTGCATAGTCTTCTTTTGCTATTCTTAAGTGCTCAGGCTGTCTCTGGTTCCAGTATACTCTTAGAGTTCTCTGCTCTGAAAGGTACCAACTTCTCTCTCTTTTTTTTCAAATTATTTCTTTGAGTTTCTTTGTAGGATGTTTGTTTTGGGATTGATATTGATGATTCTGAAGTGGGTATCTGCGTTTTCTGTTTATACTGGGCTGTACGACTTTTGCGTTCGTGTTCCTGTACAAAAACTTTGTATTTTGGCTTGAAACTTTTATATGTAAAATAGACGTTCCAATCGTTCTTTGGTTAAAATTTCATAAAATTCCAGTCCGTTTTGAAGTCTACATGATTTTCCCAATTTGGGATAGAGGTACAGGATTTTCTGCCAACAGAATTAAAAAACGTCTTGCAGTCATCAGTTGAAAGGCCAAATGATTTATTTCAGTCTTCATATTTTTCTGGGACGTTTATCTCTGTGTTTAGTTTATTTTTACAAATTTTCAAGAATTTATATCTTATAGTTATTTTTATAAAATTCGAAAATCATCTGAACCATGCCTGTTTAAATTGAGAGATTTGTTTCGGTTGCGGTTTCAAGGGAAACCTTTGGGTTCATGGAATTATGGTTTTGCTCTCAAATTTTTAAATTGTTCTAGCTGTTGAGTCTTAAATGGTTTTGTTAAATTTCAATAATTTTAAGATGGTATTGAAACCTATGGAGTTTTTGGAATATCCATTGACAGTGACAGTTTTAAGTCTGGGCAGCAACAGTGGTCGTTTTTGGAAAATTATTTGGTCAAGTTTTTGCTCTTCTTTTGACTTGATATTTTTACAGTAGATACTTGAGGTTGTCTAGTTTTATCTTGTAAATTTTCAAGGGGTTTAGTTTATGAGTGTAGCAAGTGAGATTTTTCATTTGGACATAGGTCCTGCTAAGGTGCTTTTAACGCAGATTGTAAGGTTCTAGTTCGTGCCTCATTTTGAGTGTTTGTTTGCTTTAAGCTGAGAAATATCAACTTAGGATGCCCTGCCGGTTGCTGGTATAACTTTTTCAATTGAGGTAAGTAATTCTAGACTCTTCCTGGGATCACAATAAACATATATGTGCTATTGTTTTGTTGTGGTTTATACGTTTGATGTTTATGCATGTGTACAATTGTGTAAACTCCTAGTTGGTAGTGAAACTAAGCAGATGTATATACATACACAGTGTGTACATATACAGATATATGTTTAATGACATGAATAAATGGTTTGTGCTCTATGTTATGAGAATTAGAAAACAGGTTAATGCCTATATGAATGTTTGTTATCTAGAAAGCTTTGTGTTTGTCATGCTCTTGGTAGGCATATGGAGCTTCTGTCTTGTGTCTCTATATTCATATGGAGACCGATTGGTACATGTGGGAGGGCCTATCGATGATCACGATAGGAGTCTGGCTCTAGCCTTTGGGTGTGAGTATTTGTTCGAGTTAATGTAAGTTCCTCACTTGTACTGTTCCACTTTTGTGGTGTCATTGACGGGCGAGTTATGGCTCATTTGTGTTTGATAAGTTAACAAGTCCTACCAAGTTCATAGTATGATTTAATGTCTTTTGAAGTTTGTAAGTTATGGAAGACCGACTGCTAAATGCTTTAGGGAGTCTTTCATTGTTCCTTTAGTTTGCTAATGACTTATTTATATATATATATATATATATATATATATATATATATATAATGTATGTATATTATTTGCTGGGCACATTCTAGTTTACTTACTGAGTTAATCTCATTATTAGTTTGTTGTTGTTTCCAGGTGATGATCTTGATGTGTCTGATGCTTAGAGGAATTGGCAGCAATATTAGCTAGGTTGAGGAGCTTAATTAGGTAGTTCGCTAGATGTTTTTGTTAAAACATTTATTTTTGGGAATATTTGTGGAATAGTTTATCTTTCTATTCTTGTTGGCAATATCAAAATTCTCAAAGGATTGTTCTTTCAAAACTTCGAAGCTTGGAAGTTTATTGTTAAGAAAATATTTTTTCTGCTTTTGTCATCATTAAGTTATAAATTTGTTATGTTGTCTACGAAAAATTTGGGGCGTGACACTATCATATGAAGTGTTTTCGTATTTCAAAACAACCATTACTTGTTCCTCACCAACTCATCCAGAATTCATATTTCTGCAAGAACCAGGTATTGTTCTCTCTATTCCTCGATGTACATTTGTATTATTTTCGAGTATTTTGTTATAGTAATTTTTAACTAGTTTTATTGTGCAACTGTCAAGTAACCTACTATCTGTGAGTTTAAGAATCGATTTGGTTGAGTTGTCATTTATCTTTGTATAAGAAATGACTTTATTGAATCATAGGTTTGACATTTTCAAACATTTGTCAGAAATTTTACATGGAAGCAAATTCTGTTGGGATTGGAAAGGTACTTAAGTTTCACTGTTGGTTAATTTTTCTTTTCTTTTCTAGTTCTGTTTTAGACTGAGTCTACTCTTCTGCTTATTTAATTTTCATTGAGAACTAAAAAAAAAGGGCTGATAATTGGTTTTGTACAGGCTCAGAAAGATACAAGTCCAAACACACTTTCATGGTACTTCTGCATGCTCAGCAAGAACCCTCTAATAAGGACAAAGTTGCACAAGAAGTGAGGGATGTCGTTGGTATAAATCATGAAGCTAACATTGATGAATTTGTGGCAGATATAACTGTTGCAGCTCTCGAACAAATGCATCATCTTCACGCTACTCTAACTGAGACTTTGAGGCTATAGCCTGCAGTTCCTCTGGTACGTATGTATGTATCCTTACAGATCCAATTAAAACTTCCAAAGAGTTAATCAAACAACTCTGTAATAAAATCTGATTATATGCTTGATTGAATCTCGATCCAAGTGAGTCAATACAATTATTATTGATTGTACATTGGTCTTTTTATTAATTAGTTGCAATCTGGTTCCATCATGCTACTAAAATTTGATGTGAAAAGCATATAATGTTTCATGTTAACCCTTCCTTTATTGTTTCATGCTGCTATGTAGTACATTTTGTAATTTAACAATAGAAGTGTTATATTGCTCACTTGCACTAATGTAAAACTTTTGATATCAGGTTGAGGACTAGCAAAAGAAAGATCAAAAGGCTAATAAAGTACATTAACTACCGGGATTATACACGGTAATTACTTTTGCTTATGTCCTAAGTTTCGTATCATAGAGATTACATTTTGAAATATGACTGCTCTACAAGGGCAAATCACATAGGTCCAGAAGGAATTTTGTTTTGCTTTATTTTGGCTTTGCCAAAATTCATGATTTGCCTTAAGAAAATCTGTCTTAGTTATTATGGTATAGGTGATATGTGGGCTGAGTTTCAAATAAGTTTATAGCTTAGAAAATGGAATCAATAATACTGTGGTATGGTATTTATGCAATTGAGAACTTTCTATGAAAAGGCTAGAAGGTTTTTGGTGCCATGCCCTCTACTTATTACGTTCTAACTTTTGCTTGTGTTTCCAAACAACTAATCTTGTAAGCTCTTTCACTAATAATTTGCTTACTGTCTCCAACTCTCTGTGATTCAAATTCATTTATATACATGTGGGAATTTGATTTTGTCTATCCCATAAAGAAAATGCAGTAATATAAGTTCTCGATCTTCTTAGTCGAATTGAGTGGTAAAGCATATATTTCTTCTCTGTTAATTGATATTATGCAATCTTGACAAGATTGGACAGCTATCTACAGCAAATCAGCAATATTGTTGATTTTCTGGCATAGGTCTTGTGATTGAAGACTGAATTTTCTGCTTTAGTCATATTGTTGATTTTCTGAAACTATTGTAATGTAGGTACTTCTATGCATCAATTTTAGCTTCATGAGTATTAAAAACTAAAAAGACATGCTAAGCAGCAGCTTGAGTTTCTTCAGGTGTTTCCTCTTCTGTCATCAGTCTATATACATGTTCCATGCTCATGATGCTCCGTTAGGTAACTGCTCCTTGTTGAGTTAAAAATTGCACAAAATGGAAAATGTCACCCAACGTAATTTCACTCGTATTCATTAATAGAATAGAGTTTTAATTATTTCGGGTTCGACTCATTCAAGACAGAATGTGTCTCTTAATTATAATCCTTGTTACGGGGAAACACCATTTGATTCCATTTATGAAGAAATCAATTGATGGGATATGTGTTTGTTTGGTTTTTCGGATTGGCTGAATTTGACTGGTGGAGTCAAGGATTCGATTTGAATTTGTGGTTGCATCTAGTGGGTCGCTAGATTGCCTACATACCCTGTGAAGGGATCAAACCATTGTGGTTCATAAATTTTGGGAATTTGGGATTTTTCTTGGTTTTGTACCAAAAGGATATTTTTTAGGTTCCGACGTATCTTTAACGAAACCAAAGCTTGGGTATTTTGAAATGGAAACCCGCAGCGTCATGCTTTGTCGAATTCTTCAAATGGGCCCAAACTTGGACATAGGCCCAAACTTGGACATGAGCTTCTTTTGTATCCTCGCGAGTCATGTTCCTCGATCCATGAAGTTTTCTCAGCCCCAAATTTAATATCGGCACCTTCAATGTACCGAGCGGACTCCGAGTCTCAATTTTTCTTGTGTAGAATTCGGAGACATGCGTCAAACTTTTATTTTGGGCATCAAAATTTGCTATGGACACCCATAAACTTCTCAGAAACCCAAAGCTTTCCAGAGGCCCAGCTGCTATATTTTTTTATTTTATCATTCTTTTATTTTTCTTTTCTCACTACTGCTCGGCTTCACTCTCCACTACCTTCGGTCCACCCTATTCGAAACACAGTAGGACACAAACTTCTGCAAATTGGATTTCGAGATGGACTTGAGGGTGTAAGCCAACTTGGAGATGGAATTGCAACTGGGTTTTCGACACAAAAGAGTTCCCCAACATCTAAAGCTTGCAATCAGCTTCATCCTCCTATTCCGTGAAGAGAAATTGGGTAAGAAAATTCCAACTTTATTTTTTTGCTTCTGGCTTCGTAATCCGAGAACGCAGGTCTTGACATCCTTCCTTTGATATTTTGCAGTGATTTTGAAGTTAAGATCAAATACAAGTTATGCTCTTTTGAACGCAGGTCTTGACATCCTTCCAACTTTATTTGTTTACACCTGCACGTCAAACTGTTCAGTTAAGATCAAATACAAGTTATGCTCACAAAAGAACCTGTCCAAAGCTTAATACCAAAGGAAGGATGTCAAGACCTGCCTCTCGAAGTTTTTTTCTTTGGTGAGCTTCTTCTTGAAGTGTTAGTTCTGATGTCAACTTGTTTGTGGGCATTAAGTTTATAGTCTGCTGCAGAATTGGATTCATTTTGACAACTTTTCTCCCTGGCTATGCAGGTGGCCGGAGACGAGATCGACGACTATAGTTTAGCCAAGTTTCAGAACTCCAGGATTTAAACTCAAGGGTGAGTCTTTTTTTTATGTTACCCACTGGTTTGTTTAGAATAGGTGTTTTGGCATGGAAGTTGGGACTGGCCTTTTTTTGGCTATGGTGTTTTCAAAGGATGTAGAGGGTAATTAATATGTTGTGTTCAAGTGGAATTAACAGAGTTTCTGTTATTATTTTTATATTGAACCACGACCCTCTGCTGGTTTCGGTGTATTAAACTGCCGAAACATGAGGATGATAACGGCACCCTAAGGCACGTCGTGTCAAAGTTCTGAAACAGTATTGGCACCGTAAGGCACCGCCACCGGAGTTTTGAAAGAAGTTTCGGCACCCTAAGGCACGTCGAGTCGAAGTTCTGAAACAGTATTGACACCGTGAGGCACCGCCACCGGAGCTTCGAAAGTAGTTTCGGCACCCTAAGGCACGCCGAATGAAGCTCTGAAACAGTATTGGCACCGAAAGGCACCGCCACCGGAGCTTTGAAAGTGGTAAAACCATAAAGAGATGCAGACGGATTCTCCACCTTGATTCCTGTGGAACAGCTGCGGCTTCTTCTCTGTCTCCTTTGCTTTCCTTCTCCTGCTGCTTCTGTTTTTCTTTCTTTTTTTCCGGCACAGCTCTCTTGGATTTTTATATAATGCACTGATGGTATGATTGAGTTTTAGAGAGACTCCTGTATTTGATATGCATTGAAACACCAAAAGATGGCTGTAGTCTTTATCATGGAAGTTCCCCCGTACGGGTTGCACTCAAACTCTAGTATTTGATAAGCTTGTGAGCAAATATGACGTGGGCCTTTGGCTTTCATAGACTTTCTGTCTTTTTTAATACTTTTTTTCTGGTTGCTTCTTTTATTTTTTTTTTTTTTGTTTCAACACTACTACAACTGTTTTTGTACAATGATTTGAGTTTTGTAATTGATCTTTTTGGCAACTTTTTCAGTTTTATAGATAAACTACATTTAGGTGGTTCTAGACTTCCAGTGCTATCTGATCATGGAAGTCCTACTGTAGGTGGAGGGTTCCCCTCTACATTACCTAATGAATGTTGTACTATTTGTTTTCTTTAGATAAAGATCTGTACATTTGTATGTTTGTCTATTGTCATCTAGGATTCGATAAGATTAGAATGTATAGCTAGAAATTAGTTACTAGAATGTGCTTGTAGTCAAGTATTTTATAATGAGTAATAGATACAATGACATTTGTTTTGGGATTGTAAACATTATTTGTATGTAAATGTCTTCTTTTTGTTTCAAGGACATTTTTTTTTTTGTGTTCTATAATAGATATAAGGACGTTTTTTTAGCATCCTAATATACATTAGAGGACACTCTTCTAATGTCCTTAAACACATTAGAGTACGCTTTTTAAGTGTCCTTAAAGACATTAGATGACGTTTTTTTTTAGATTAGAGGACGTTTTTCTGGAGTCTTTATAAACATTAGAGGACGTTTTTTGAACATCCTTATAAGTGACTTACAATAACTCCTTGATAGATTTGTTTTGCGTGTCATCTAAATTTTTTAATGACGTTTTTCGAACGTCCTAAAATGCTTTTTTTGTAGTAGTGTTGGGCCCTTTTCTCCAAAAACTTGGTCCAATCCAGTCATCCATTTTTCATTTCAATTTTATTAGAAGAAAATAAAATCATCACTATCATCATAATCGAATCCTTATCCCAGTATCCTTCATAGAAGAAATGCGGAGAAACACATTTCTTGGGTGTGGAATTTCTTAATATATACAGAAGGTTAAAGAAATTCTTGGGTATTGAAGGCTTAAAACTAGTATTTACGGAATTCTGAAAGAAATCATGTATGGTTTTTAGCTCCAATTCTGAGAAACGAAAGCAAAATCGACGTTGGTGTTTAGCTCGATCAGCAAAACCATTGATATAAATAAGGGGACGTCAAAATCGACCAAAGACAGGGTGTTTCTAATCACTGTTGGTGATTCAAGCTGAAATGAGTTGTTATCTTTTCTTGCTTCTTGTTCCCATGTGATCAACTCCACTACATCTCATGTTGCCGAATATTTTCTTTTGTGTCTGTAGTGTAGTCTGTATGATAGTTCTAGGGAGTCAGTTAGTTGAATCTCATTTGTACTGTTCTATTTACAATCCGCATTTCATATTGTTTGTCTTAGCTAGAAACTTCTTGCGTATCGTTGTATCCATTTATGTCAATTTGGGTAATGATATATATTTTTCAGTTTATTGTTTTATTGGGTACGTAATATTAATGGTCCAATTGCAATAGAGTTGACTTTGGTTTTCCCACGAAATTTTAGTAGAGACCAGTAATAATAAAATGGATTGTAATATTAAAGTAGCACTTTATTTATTTTTTAAAGACCAGTAATAATAAAATGGATTGTAATATTGAAGTAGCACTTTATTTATTCTTTAAACCTGTAAGTTGAAAGGGTTCAATACTAAAATATTTAAACATTAGATGATGTGAAAGCAACATGAGAATTCCACAGCTATGTATGGGAACATCATCTTGGGTCATCGTAATCGATCAAGGCACCGTATAAGCTGCAAAAGCATAAACAGAGTGGTAAGTAAAACAATTGGGCAACCCCATGAAATTTGAATTGTGAGCAGCATGCTTGCATATATAGAGAGAGAGCATCATAAAGACAAACTGATGGATCAAGAGGACAAGAACAACGTAAGTACCGGAGACTCGTAATATAATCTGAATATTGGGAAACTAAGTTACCTCCGCACTTGTAACCCTTGGGACGTCTGGGATCATTACAACGTTTAGGTATGGTGACTGCGATTGCTGGGTTGAGGCCACGACTCTGAAGTTCTTTAGAGAGCACAATGGCACAAAGACAACGCTTGTCGACGCGTTTCACCAACGAGCAACACTTGGGAGAAACCGCGACGCTCCCATCTTGTGCTGCTGGTTCACATGAAGCAAGGTTGTATACCACAACCTCCGGGTTGCTTCCACACTCCCCAGCCCCATCAACCCCCACATCAAACCCCCAAAGATTGCCTACAGTTACTAGCATTGCTAGCATGATGACGATGAGGTACTTCATCACTACAATACCTCTCGATCACTTCTGATATTGAGGATAATGATATTACTGGTTGCATACATGCTAGTCCACTTTGTGCTTAATTTATAGAAAAACAAGAAAGAAAGTAGAGGAGCTGAGTCTACTACAGTAATAATATCATATAATTTATCGTATAAAGAAGAGAAAATTATATAAACAGTACCCGAACTATGGCCAATTTTAAACTTTAGTACCCGACTATGCAAAAACTACAATTTTGATACCGAAGTTTGAAGCCCGACCCAACATTCATACATGCCGAAGTTTCATTCAAAAATATCATTTTATAAATGCAATTAATGTGATTTCTTTATTTTAACCGAAATTTCCACCGAAATCGAAACTTTCTCCGAAATTTGCTTAAATTTGAAGTACCGAAACCGAAATTTAAAACCTTGTTACTAATGCGAATGAGAAAGGAGAATGAAATAGGAGGATTCATGATTGTGAAGATACCTAAACTAGTCTAGATGATGGTAGCTAGCTAGCTAGTAGTAGAATATATTGCTATCTGATTGGTGGACTTCCAAAATCCAAACTTGCAAAATGGGCTGAAGACTAGAAATTCCGCAATATGGCTAAACAAAGTAATATATCGCCATTAATATACAATATGATGATTTTATTTTAAGCCATCATGTCATATATGATGTGCTTGCACACTATTAAAAAACTCAAGGAACTGCGATCAAACTTGACCTTACCTTCTTCTTTTATTTATTAATCTCTATTTCATGAAATTAGTAGTAATAATTTCATTGTCCTCATACAGAAATTAAATATCAATTCACCAGGGTGATACTCGTGAAGTCGATAGAAATTTCCGGTGGAGTGTTTGGACTTGGACATGATGGCAGTATCAAACGCTAGAGATTCAATCGATATTTCAACATCAAAAAATATTTTGCAACATATTCAACATAATACTTAAGTAGTATTGACTTGACCAATTGTTTCGATACAATACTTGGTTATGTCATTCTAGCATGGTATAAAGTCGCATTGACTTGACTAATTGTTTTGAAGAATTACAATGTGGCCTCCCATATATATATATATATATATATATATATATATATATATATATATATATATATATATATATATACACACACATATATATATATATATATATAATTTTTTTTTCTTTTTCGCACCAAGTAACAGTACAAAATCATGTATTTTGAATATAAGTAAAAAGCAGTATGAAAAAAGGAAAAGGATAAAAGCAGTATGAAAAAAGGAAAAGGAAAAAACTTAAGTCGCATTGACTTGACTAATTGTTTTGAAGAATTACAATGTGGTCTCCCATATATATATAATTTTTTTTCTTTTTCGCACCAAGTAACAGTACAAAATCATGTATTTTGAATATAAGTAAAAAGCAGTATGAAAAAAACGAAAAGGAAAAAAGCAGTATGAAGGAAAAAGGAAAAAAGCAGTATGAAAAAAGGAAAAGGAAAAACCTTAAGTCGCATTGACTTGACTAATTGTTTTGAAGAATTACAATGTGGCCTCCCATATATATATATATACACACATATATATATATATATAATTTTTTTTTCTTTTTTGCACCAAGTAACAGTACAAAATCATGTATTTTGAATATAAGTAAAAAGCAGTATGAAAAAAGGAAAAGGAAAAAAGCAGTATGAAAAAAGGAAAAGGAAAAAACTTAAGTCGCATTGACTTGACTAATTGTTTTGAAGAATTACAATGTGGTCTCCCATATATATATAATTTTTTTTCTTTTTCGCACCAAGTAACAGTACAAAATCATGTATTTTGAATATAAGTAAAAAGCAGTATGAAAAAAACGAAAAGGAAAAAAGTAGTATGAAGGAAAAAGGAAAAAAGCAGTATGAAAAAAGGAAAAAGGAAAAAGGAAAAAAGCAATATGAAAAAAGGAAAAGGAAAAACCTTAAGTCGCATTGACTTGACTAATTGTTTTGAAGAATTACAATGTGGCCTCCCATATATATATATACACATATATATATATAATTTTTTTTCTTTTTCGCACCAAGTAACAGTACAAAATCATGTATTTTGAATATAAGTAAAAAGCAGTATGAAAAAAGGAAAAGGAAAAAAGGAGTATGAAAAAAGGAAAAAGGAAAAAAGCAGTATGAAAAAAGGAAAAAGGAAAAAAGTAGTATGAAAAAAAGAAAAGGAAAAAACTTAAGTCGCATTGACTTGACTAATTGTTTTGAAGAATTACAATGTGGTCTCCCATATATATATAATTTTTTTTCTTTTTCGCACCAAGTAACAGTACAAAATCATGTATTTTGAATATAAGTAAAAAGCAATATGAAAAAAACGAAAAGGAAAAAAGCAGTATGAAGGAAAAAGGAAAAAAGCAGTATGAAAAAAGGAAAAAGGAAAAAGGAAAAAGCAATATGAAAAAAGGAAAAGGAAAAACCTTAAGTCGCATTGACTTGACTAATTGTTTTGAAGAATTACAATGTGGCCTCCCATATATATATACACACACACACACACACACACACACACACACATATATATATATATATATACACACATATATATAATTTTTTTTTCTTTTTCGCACCAAGTAACAGTACAAAATCATGTATTTTGAATATAAGTAAAAAGCAGTATGAAAAAAGGAAAAGGAAAAAAGCAGTATGAAAAAAGGAAAAGGAAAAAACTTAAGTCGCATTGACTTGACTAATTGTTTTGAAGAATTACAATGTGGTCTCCCATATATATATAATTTTTTTTCTTTTTTGCACCAAGTAACAGTACAAAATCATGTATTTTGAATATAAGTAAAAAGCAGTATGAAAAAAACGAAAAGGAAAAAAGCAGTATGAAGGAAAAAGGAAAAAAGCAGTATGAAAAAAGGAAAAGGAAAAACCTTAAGTCGCATTGACTTGACTAATTGTTTTGAAGAATTACAATGTAGCCTCCCATATATATATAATTTTTTTTCTTTTTCACACCAAGTAACAGTACAAAATCATGTATTTTGAATATAAGTAAAAAGCAGTATGAAAAAAGGAAAAGGAAAAAAGCAGTATGAAAAAATGAAAAGGAAAAAAAAAAGGTGGACTGGGCCACGGGGTCGAAGAAAAATTAACAAAAGTAATTGAAAAAAATAATTAAAGAAAATAAATAAATTGTTCAAGGAAAACCTAATTTGTGTTTAGCCCAAACTCTAGGTTACTTGACCTAGTGGTAATAGGATTTAATTAGAAGGATCTAGAATCCTAATCAATGTAGAATTACTTTCCTTGTATGATTGAGATTCTATGCATTGTAATCCTCTATATAAAGAGGCTCCTATTATCAATGAGTATACACAGCAAATTCCTCCCAAATTCAGTTTCTTTACAACACGTTATCAGCACGAGCCCTAACCCTGAAATCCTAAATTCGTAGCCTTCAAATCCAAGAAACCTCAGCCGCCCAACTTGAAGATCTCAACTCCAGGAGTCCAGAACCGGCGGCCCCATCCCCAGAACCGGCCGGAATACCGCCGAACCGGCCACCGGAAGTAACGGAAGTCTCTCTGCCCGGTTCAAGGCCTTTCTCCCATCCTCCTGCAGCTATACTCTACCAGAAGCTGCAATCTGACCCCTGATTACTGGAACCGGAAATTTGTTCCCCGGAACCGGTCAAAACGCCCTCAAACCGGTAACCAGAATCTGTTCCGTCTTGAACCGCCGGCTGCCCTTCCAGATCATCTAGTCCTTCAGTCAACCCAGCGCAGCCCAGCCCAGAAGAGGACCAGTCTCGGCCCAGAAGCAAAGGAGCTGTCCGGCCCAGTAGCAGAAGGAGCAAGCTCGGCCCAGTAACGAAGCCCACTGACGTCAGCCTGCCACGTCAGCGCCCACGCAAGCGTCCAGTCAGCAGCCCACGTCAGCAATCGACCGCCACGTCAGCACCCCAGGTCAACCCTCTGGTCAACGACCAGTCAACGCCGGTCAACCATTTTCCGGCGACTTTTCCGGTCGACTTCCGGCCACTTCCGGCGATCATTTCCGGCGACTTTTTCCGGCCAAATTTCCGACGACTTATTTCGAGGTATTTTTTACTAAACGTTCCCGTTTTTTATAGAGTTTTTAAATTCAATTTCTCTTCTTTTCTCGGGGACTTTCAACCTCCCTTCTTCTACCCCCCTTTCTTCTTCATAGGGGAGACCAAAAGCCGAACTGTGGGGGTTCGTGCTCACTCCAAGCTTGGAGCTTGTAGAGTCCTCCAAACTTAGAGTTTGTTGAGAACAAAAACGATCGACCACATACATCCATTGTTTCGATCTAATCCAAAACCCCTCTTGGAATCGGATTTTCTTGGAAGCGACTATGCTCAGAAAATCCCTAATTTCTTGGAAGCGACTACGCTCGGAAATTCCTAATTTCTTGGAAGCGACTATGCTCAGAAAATCCCTAATTTCTTGGAAGCGACTACGCTCGGAAATTCCTAATTTCTTGGAAGCGACTACGCTCAGGAATTTTATATGTTTTCGTGGTAGCCTTTCACGCTCCGAAACTAACCCTAATTTCTTGTTCTCTTTCAGGATGAGTAACCTGAACAAATTGGACTTTACTCCATTGGGAACAACTGGCTCTGAATATCACAGGTGGGTTCGTGATATCCGCCAGCATCTCAAGGCCGATGGAATCCTGGATACGATTCTCGAGCCTAGCCAGGACGTGCTAACTGTTGAGCAAGCTCAAGCTTTGGAAGCAAATAGAGCAGCCTTAGAGGCAAATAAGGCGAAAGCCATCATCCTAATGACTCGTCATATGGATGATTCGCTCCAGTACGAGTGTATGAATGAAGAAGACCCCAGAAAGCTGTGGGCCTCACTCGAAGAAAGATTTGGCAACGTCCGTGACTCCCTGCTTCCTGACCTAGAAGTGAGATGGCATAGCCTCCGCTTCTGTGAACTCGGAAGCACTTCACATTAAATCCTTAATGGAATTCTGTGGTAAAGAGATCACAAATGCGATGTTGATTGAGAAGACTCTCTCTACTTTCCCCGTCTCTGCATTTATGGTTGCTAAGAACTATCGAATCGATGTGAATGCAAGACGAATCACAAGGTTTCATGAGCTCATTGGAGCTATGAATGTCGCTGAAAAGCATGACAACATCCTTGTGAAGAACTATAATTCGAGATCCGTGGGAACAGAGCATATTCCGGAATCCAATTATAGTCGCGCCCTAAAGAGAGGGCGCCAAGAGCGAAACCCTAATATTAGGGATACTTCTGGACGTTCTGGTCCATATAATCGCTCTACTTGGGAAGGTAACCGCCAAAATAGGCGAACACGAAACCGAAGAGGTAAACGTGGAAAGAGAGAGGGAGGCAACGCCTCTGGCCTTGTTGGTGGCGCCACCAACACTAAGAGCCATCTAAATGACGCTTTCAAAGCGCCTCAATCAATGGAGTTTGAGCAAAGAGATGTATGTTCTCAATGTGGAGTGTCTGATCATTGGGCACACATTTGTAGAGCTCGTGAAAAAACTGTCACCGCCTACAAAACATATTGTGAAGCACGAGAAGCTCACTATGTAGAACAAGAAGATCAAGAAGATGATCTAGAGTGAAGGGTTGAAGACTACGAATCTGGCTGGGATCAATAGATCGCCAATTCTGTTTAAGTCTTTATTTTCCAAGAGATGTAGGTAATTGCCGTATTATTTTTGTAGTAGATGCCTATGGTTTAGTCTTTCTTCAAAGTAGGCGTACTCAATGTACATGTGATGTCTAGGAAGGTTTTGAGATAAGTGGTACTTAAGCGAGCTTTGCTCCACCGACATCTCTCTACTCACCTGGTCACATTTGCGTTGGAATTACCGAAAGAAGTTAGACGACTACCATTGTTTTGCATTAGCTAGCATTTGGATTAGATTCTCCTAATGGTTAAGAGACAATGATGTACTCTGTTGGCTTATGAATAAAATTTCGAGTTCTCTTCATTATGACTCCATTTTGATTCATGAGCATGTTATTTTGTGACTACGATGGCTGGGCCATCAGTATTAATTCAAGGACATGGAATAGCCCAAGTTCCCCTTGCCAAATGGCACCTTGATTAATGTCACAGAAACTCTCTACGCTCCTAGGGCATCTCGCACCTATGGATAGCCAACGGATTCCATGCGAAAACGCGTGTAGAGAACAGAAATGAGTTCCTTTGCAATGCCTCTAATGATTGCGAACGAATGCGCATCTTAGAGAAGTTTATGTGTCTCTCTAGTGGACTCTATGTCCCTCTTCGAGCTATTAAATCCAATAAAGTTATGAGAGAATATCTCTTGGATTTAGACACATATTGGCTTTGTCTCGACAGGATAAGTCACCCTGGTCATGATATGGTGATCCGTCTAATAAAGACTTCACATGGACACCCTCGAGCGAAATGAAGCAAGAATCAAAAATTGGTTCCTGGACTTAGCAAGACCGCAACAATTGCAGCATCTGGCGCTGCAGCTGTCTTGGGGCGCCATATGGCCGCCCAAGTCCCTTGTGACAACGCCATATATGGCACTACCCATGGCCATGACGCCATGGATGTCAATCCCCATGGTTATAACGCCATGGATGCCACTTCCCATGGTCTTGACACCATGATGGGTGATGTAGTCACAAACTTCGCTTCAAAATGTGTTTCTAACGCTCAGGCCCAACCAAAACCCTCATTGGTTGCTTCTAAGGCCTCTCGCTCATTTTACAAAGCCATTTCCTTAGGAAAATTAGGGCTGAGACCGGCCTATGCAAAGGATATGAAAATACTCATTATGTTCTTACATAGAATCCGTAGGGATTCTGTGGACTGATTCCACCAACTTGCGGACGTTTAAATATCTCATGATGTTGGTTGATATGCCAACACGCTGGTCCCGTGTTGTGCCATTGTCCACCTGTAATGCTACTTATGCTACACTCCTAGCAAATATCATATGACAACGGGCTCACTCCCCGGATCATCCTATTCCGTCACTTGGACTTGACGATGCTAGAGAGTTTACATCGAAGACTTTCGATGGATATTGCCATGGGACTGATGTTGGATATCATATTCTCATGTACAAACCCAAATGGTCTCGCGGAAACGACTACGATGGTAGTCAGGACATTGGACATGCGCCCAAATCTCCTTATCCGCTTGGGGTGATGCAATATCGCATGCAACAATGCTAATTCGTCTACGATCCACCGCCACTCAATCTACCTCTGCGTTACAGCTCGTGACTGGGTACAATTATCGTACTTACGCATATTTGAGTGTGCCATTTATGTGCCAGTTGCGCCGCCACAGCGCTTTATAATGGGTCCTTACAGACGAATGCGCAACTCAGTTGGATTTGAGACTCCAACAATCGTCCGCCACTTAATGCCCTTGCATGGCGATCTCCTTACCGCTAGATTTGCGGATGTCACTTTGATGAGACAGTCTTCCCGTCGTTAGGGGGAGATAAGAACACAGATGTTCAGCAGGAACGACATGAATTGTCGTGGCCTGTCCCCACTATGTCTCATCTCGATCCCTACTAAAGTGACGAGATCACACAAATATGCTGCAAACATGCCTGCAATGATGGACGTCCCAACGAGAGGACGTAGCACCACCCTACACAGAGATAGGCATGGCGCCAACGCCATAGAGAGTGGCACTCTGGCGTTACAGGCCATGGCCCCAACTAGGATGCATGGGAGGCCCGTGGATTCGAAGGATACTTTGGCACATTCCAATCCTTTGATCATCGACACTCATAATCCGTCTCATGAGAATCTTCCGGGTTATGGTTATTGTTGGGGGACGCCTCAACGTCAGAACCTATTCCTGAGAATATAGAGCTCTATGAAACTTACACTAGTGTACATGAGATGTGGGATAGAAACTCCATCATAATTGATGATGTTGTTGCGCATTTCGTTGCGCATGAGTTTGTTGAGTCTGATGATATTGAACCACGCTCCGTTGATGAATGAATGCCAACGTAGAGAGATTTGGCCTAAATGGAAAGATGCGATCCAGGTTAAGATGGATTCTCTAACGAAGAGGAAGGTTTTCTGAGCTAGTGATGCCAACACCTCCTGACATAAAACCTGTTGACTAATGGGTCTTCGTTAGAAAGCGTGATGAGAAAAAGAGATGGCAATCTCGCCTTATGGCGCAAGGCTTCTCATAAAACGCCCTGGAATCGACTACGATGAGACATATTCTCTCGTACTGGATGTCATTGCACTCCACTACCTTGTCAGTTTGGTAGTTTCCGAATAACTGAACATGCAGCTTACAAATGTGGTCACTACGTATCTCTATTGGGATCTAGATACGGAATATACATGAAGGTTCATGGTGAAATTCATTTACCCAAGTCAAGTGGCTCTAGACCACGGAGCGCGTTTACGAAGAGGTTGAAACGCTCACTAAAGTGACTACTTGATTGGGAAGGGATATGCCCACGCGTTTCCATAACAAGTTTCAGATTCTATCGCGGTTCATGTTGGACATGATCTTCATTAGAAGCCCTTAAAGAGTTAAGGGAAACCGCTGAACACTAGAAATCCGAGTTTGAGATGAAGGATTTTGGGAGAACACGATTATGTCTCGGTTTGGAACTTGAGCATCGTGTTGATAGATGCTTAGGCATTTTGACAAGGTCAAACCTTCAAGCACCCCCATGATCGTCCGTAGTCTTGATCCTGAAAAGGATCATCTTCGTCGAAAGGATGATGACGAAGATGTGCTAGAGGCAGAAGTGCCTTACTTAGTACAATTGGCGCATTATTGTACTTATCCCAATGCACAAGACCAGACATCTCATATGTTGTGAACTTGTTAGCTAAGGTATAGCTGTGCGCCAACGCGATGCCATTGGATTGGTGTAAAAGGTATCTTTCGGACTTGAGATGTACGATTGATATGGGCATGCTTTATCCCTACAGAGAGATGATGGATTCGGACCCATCACATACCAGGAACACTGCCAACACCGGCATCGTCCCCTCTCCCCATCCCAAAACGAAGTTAGCATTTTGGAAGGTTTTGCTGATGTTGGGTATCTCTCTGACCCACACAAAGGTCATTCCCAAATTGGTTAAGTGTTCACCATGGGTAAAGACTGCGATATCTTGGAGGTCTACATAATAGACCCTAGTCGCTATATCTTCGGACCATGCAGAGACTGTTGCTCTTCACGAAGAGATTCGTGAATGTATATGGATTGGATCCATAATTACGCATGTTTGAACAATTGTGGTTTGAAGTCTACCATAGATGAGCCTACAAGCATTTAGGATAATGCAGCTTGTTTTGAACAAATGAAGCAATGCTACATCAAAGCGACAACACCAAGCTTAATCAGCAACAACAGACTCTCCTCAAGATCAAAATGAACTAGGTTCGATCTGAGGACAGTGTGGCAGACTTGCTCACTAAGTCATTGCCTAAATTCCACTTTCGAGAAACATGTTGGTAGCATCATTTACGGAAGTTATCCGAACTCCCATGACCGTTGTCATCAGGGGGAGATGCAGACATCAGGGGGAGATGTCTACATGTATGGTCTCGAAACGTGAAGGGTGTGTTGTGCTCTTTTTCCCCTTCGACCGAGGTTATTTTTGTCCCACTGGGTTTTTGTTACTCGGCAAGGTTTTTAACGAGGCAACGAGAGAAGCACCGCGTTTGGGCAACACAAGGGGGAGTGTTCAAGGAAAACCTAATTTGTGTTTTGCCCAAACTCTAGGTTACTTGACCTAGTGGTAATAGTATTTAATTAGAAGGATCTAGAATCCTAATCAATGTAGAATTACTTTCCTTGTATGATTGAGATTCTATGCATTGTAATCCTCTATATAAAGAGGCTCCTATTATCAATGAGTATACACAGCAAATTCCTCCCAAATTCAGTTTCTCTACAACATAAATAAAATTAAAAGGTGAAGCAATAATTAAAGAAAATAAATAATTAAAATTAAAAGGTGAAGAAATTAAATATCAATTCACCAGGGTGATACTCGTGAAGCCGATAGAAATTTCCGGTGGAGTGTTTGGACTTGGACATGATGGCAGTATCAAACGCTAGAGATTCAATCGATATTTCAACATCAAAAAATATTTTGCAACATATTCAACATAATACTTCAGTAGTATTGACTTGACCAATTGTTTCGATACAATACTTGGTTATGTCATTCTAGCATGGTACTTAAGTCGCATTGACTTGACTAATTGTTTTGAAGAATTACAATGTGGCCTCCCATATATATATATATATATTTTTTTTTTTTATTTTTTTTTTCTTTTTCGCACCAAGTAACAGTATAAAATCATATTCAAAAAGTAAAAAGCAGTATGAAAAAAGGAAAAGGAAAAAAGGAGTATGAGAAAAGGAAAAAGGAAAAAAGCAGTATGAAAAAAGGAAAAGGAAAAAACTTAAGTCGCATTGACTTGACTAATTGTTTTGAAGAATTACAATGTGGTCTCCCATATATATATAATTTTTTTTCTTTTTCGCACCAAGTAACAGTACAAAATCATGTATTTTGAATATAAGTAAAAAGCAGTATGAAAAAAACGAAAAGGAAAAAAGCAGTATGAAAAAAGGAAAAAGGAAAAAGGAAAAAAGCAATATGAAAAAAGGAAAAGGATAAACCTTAAGTCGCATTGACTTGACTAATTGTTTTGAAGAATTACAATGTAGCAGTATGAAAAAAGGAAAAGGAAAAAAGCAGTATGAAAAAAGGAAAAAGGAAAAAGGAAAAAAGTAGTATGAAAAAAGGAAAAGGAAAAAAAAAAGGTGGACTGGGCCACGGGGTCGAAGAAAAATTAACAAAAGTAATTGAAAAAAATAATTAAATAAAATTAAAAGGTGAAGCAATAATTAAAGAAAATAAATAATTAAAATTAAAAGGTGAAGCGAGTCACTTAAGTGATTCAAAAGACTAGGAAAAAAGAAGTATGAAAAAAGGAAAAGGTCAAAAAAAGGTGGGCTGGGCCACGGGGTCTAAGAAAAATTAACATAAGTATTTGAAAAAAATAATTAAACAAAATAAATAAATAAAATTAAAACTAAAGCGAGTCACTTGAGTGATTGAAAAGACTAGGAAAAAAGCAGTGAAGCAGGAATGGGATTTGAACCATGGTGGGGAGGATGCAGACCGACTTCATTTCACATTTATTAAGGCAAATGTGACTTCATTTCACACACACACACACATATATATATATAGAAGGCTTCCACTAAGGGATCCCTTTTTTTGGTCTTTTATAGGGATAGGCATTAGACCAACTTTTAGATCATATTTTCACATCTTAACCGTTCAGTTTTTAGGTCCTAATGTATAGATCACTTCTGCAAATTTTCAGCCAAATTGGTGATCGTTAAGGCATCCAAAACTGCAAGTTTTCTGAAACTGTCTCAAGCTTGCAGCTTATTGTTACTCTTAGAATGCTTATGAGTATGTTTGTAGGATTTTGGGTATTTCCAGCAATTTTTCTGGTTTCAGTTCGTGTTTTTTCGACTTGGAAATCAAACCCTTTTGATTATTTTTCGTATAACTGTTTTAGATTTGAAAGAGGTTTTCTTGGTCTTCATAGATGCAGTGCAGTTCCGCTTTGGATTGGTTTTGGGGTATGTCTTGCGCTTATGATCGATCTCTGTTTGTTTTGCAGGGTTTGTGGAAGCGACACGGCTGGGTTTTTAGGAAGCGGTTTTCTTGTGCTTTTAAGATAGTTTTTTTTTTTTGCCATATTCTTAGCATTTATAGGTTTTCATGGAAATGCGTGTGCTTGTTTTGTATTTTTTGGGGTTCTGTTCTTGTGCTTAAATTTTCAATTCCATTTTTAGACTTTTATGGAAAGATTACATTTTTAGACTTTTAAACGTAGCGATTGTTCCAAGTCCATGGTCAAGTCTTTTAACTTTTTCAATTTTTCTTATTTTGTGCTCTAATGAACGTTATCCTTGAAACTTGTAACTCTTTCTTTTTCTTTTTCTTTTTTTTTCCTGTTTTTACCTTTTCTTTATTTGCAACACTTTCTGTTTATGTTTATAACTTGCAAAAAATTGTTTGTGACTTTTTATAAGGTCAGTTTTTACTTTTTAGTTTCAGTCCCTTGGTTTGGTCTTATGCATTTGCAAAGGAAAAGATTTAGTTTTCATGCCTCAGTTTATTTCTTGTTCTCAGCTAAGTACTCCTGTTGCATGTATGTAATTTCTTTTATTAATAGCATCCTTGCATGTGGCTTATTGAAGCTTTGACTACTTTTCTTATGTGTCTTCAGTGTGCATCTTTGACTTTCCAATGTGCTTCTTATGATGATTGTAATTTGTTATTGTCTTTCAAGTAAGTGTTTAGTGGCAGTGTCCTGCTCTGCAGTTTTGTATCTCCGCTTTTAGGAAGTAGTTATGTTTTATTTGTAGATTATTTGGTCCGTTGTTCTTTTGATTTCTTCTGTAAAGCTATTGCCGAGTTTTTGTTTTATCCCTCCATTCAGTTGTCTGGTTATTGCATGCTACCTTATTCACATATAAACACGGTGCATTTTTAGCTGTTCTGGTGCTATACTTAGGGAGTTCAGTTTGTTTTCCAAATTATCCTTTGTACTATAAATGAAATTTTAATCATTCATGCTCTTTTTTTAGTAATGAAATTACCTTCTACTAATATTTACCTTTTAATATCTTTTGGTGCATTTTTAGGCTTTGGATTCATTTGAGCCCGATGGAAATGGGACAAATGGATCAAATGGAGAGAATAGCGCAAATGTAGAAAACGACACAAATGGAGAAAACAGGGCTGATGGAAACGGGCCAGAGCATGCATTGCGACCCCCACCTCTTGTTATCCCACCAGATGTTGTTCCATTGCGTGCTCAAGTAGATATTACACCAAAACCTTTAAAGAAGAAGATTGTGCGCCTACCAATTGCTAGGCGAGGCCTTGGAACAAAAGGGCAAAAGATTCCTCTGCTGACTAATAGATTTAAATCTCTTACTATTTCGAACATATATAGGCAACAACTATAAATCTTCTGGGGTGAGGATGCATTCAAAGATGGGCACACAATCAGCTTCTACATGGAGCCTAAAGTGTTTAGATTACTCATTTGATGGTTTGCAATGTTTATATTTGATGAACAGTAATGTTTATATTTGATGAACTACTGTTCATTTGGTAAATGGACCAAATGAATGCACAATCTTGGATATGACTACAGCCTAATCAAGAATTTTGCATCTACATTATATTAGCTTCTGGCACATAGGATTTGGGTGAAGGAACCTCCCTAGCACCCAACACTCTCTTGTCTTGAATTTTTCGCAAATTACTTTAGCATTGCATTTTTATTTTTAGCAATTTTCTATTTTTGGTTCTCATATTTAGTTTAAGTCCTCACAATCAAAAATCACAATTTCAGATACTTGTTGCTAGGATAATTTGTATTTGTGCTTAGTTGTCCATAACCAAGTGGGGTTCCCTATTACCTTGGGTACGATACTTTGAGCTTAATTTATTTACCCTAAACTTGATGACCGTGTTGTATTACGCGTGAGGCGCTAATATATGCACCGAATCATTGACCTTATTAATTGTCAGAAATTTTATATTACTTTTCATATATATACTTCAATTCCAACAAGAAATTACATTTACTTTGCATGATTTAGTTAAGAACATAAGATATACTGAAAATCTAGTTGATTCAGGTGATCGATATCGGGAGCGAGCTGCGTACGCACAACTATAGTGACCAATCTGGTTGATTGTCATGTTCTTCATTCCCAGTAAATGGGTTTGTTGCGTTGAAACTGAGGTATATATTGGAGTCAAATTCTAGTCATCAAGTCAGTGGCCAACTTAAAACAGTTTATATATTGTTCTTATATACTCGAGCTTCTTGTCAAGTAACATCCTAAGTTCCTAACTATGTGCCAGGTTCAGATAGTGTTGAGAGTTATCACCCGGCGTGTTCCTACTTACATATTACCAGGCGAGAAAGTCTTATTTTCGTTTATAGGAAATTAGATCGATTCGCATCTTTGGATAGGATTTGATTCTTATTAAATGGGTTGTTAGCTACATTTAACGATGATTTTGGTTTGACTAGGGTACTTCCTACTAGGATGGTGATTTTGAGATGGAAATGGATATTAACATCAAAGAAATTTCGCAATAGATTCCATACATCGACTAAGTCACACTTGACTTGGACAACTTTGATCAAGCACGCATAACTACAATTATACAACCATACAACTTCATCTGATCCACGACAATGAAACATCATGCAATCAAACTGTACTGTTGTATATAATGAAGCTCAATTTTGTATTTGTTTAGGTGGTAATAATTATCATCTTCATTAGAATTTGGTGGTATTACACTATTACTTATACAACCTCCATCCTCCATTTCTCACACATATTTTTCAGTCATTTTTTTTTTAAATAGGGATCGGAGATGGTGCGACTACTCTCAAGTCTTGATTAATGAAACTATAGAATACAAGGAGGGAACGTAGAGTCTGAACCCCAGATTACAATAAGTATAGAGAAAACGTCGTGAAATAATACCAGAAGTCTCCACAAAATCTATATATTCTAACAAACATCAATTAACAAAGATTGCACGAATGACTACTCCATTTGCTTTGACATACTGGTGACATACCAGAAATATAACTCTATTACGAAAAAACATCATTACAAATAACACAGTTTTTCCACCATATAGGATGTGCAAAATGTGAAAATCCACATGAAGCCAAAACATCAATTTAGTCTAATGTATAACTATTAATAAACCAATTTTGCTATAGACTTGAAAAGACTAGCAAACTTGTGAAATGGGCCGAGCAGGCGGGGACTATGAATGTGGACATGTGATGAACAAATTGAATTATATTTTAATATTGAATTTTACTTGCTCGTAGCCTTCTATAAATTCCACCAAATGTGTTCAATAATAGCCATCCACAACAAAGCAAACCTTAATTATGGATAGTTCTGCAAACTTTCCCAACCCTGTCTATCATTTCAATATTGCTTTCTGTTTCCTCCTTTTGTTTTTAGCCTCTTCATGCCTAAACACTAGTAAACTCTGCTTGGGAGATGGCCTTCCAATTGTGAAATGCATCGACACAGAGAGAAGCGCGCTTCTCATCTTTAAGGCAGATCTTATCGATTCTTCGGGTAGGCTATCATCTTGGGAAGGTCAAAATTGTTGTCAATGGAAAGGGATTTCATGCAACAACCGCACTGGTCATGTTGAAAAGATGGACCTCCGCAATACAAGTCCAGCTCCATCCATTGATGCTGAAGACCAGGAGTTTGAGGCTTATGAAGAGTCCTTTTTGGGGGGTAAGATAAATCCTTCTTTGCTTAGCTTGAAATATATGAGTTACTTAGACTTGAGCTCGAATGGCTTTCAAGGGCTTCAAATTCCTAATTTCTTTGGTCAACTTGAAAGTCTGAAGTATCTCAATGTCTCATCTTCATCTTTTGAGGGACAGATTCCACCTCATCTTGGTAACCTATCAAACTTGAACTATCTTGACCTCAGTGGTAACTACTTATTGGAAATTTCTTCCATAAATTTGAATTGGCTTTCTCATCTCTCCTCTCTAAAATACCTCAGTCTGACTGAAGTGAACCTTAGCAATGCAGGAGCCAGTTGGCTACATGCTGTTAACATGCTTCCTTCCATGCTAGAGTTACACTTGTCTAGATGCAACATTGAAAGCCTTCCACCTTCACTTCGCACCATGAACCTCACATCACTTTTGATCCTTGATATGTCATTCAATGATTTTAAGTTTCCATTTCCAAAGTGGGTCTTTAATCTAACTAGCCTCAGAGAACTTCACTTGGCCAAGAATTCTTTCAGAGGTCCCTTTCCTAATGATTTCGTTAACCTGGAATCATTGGAAGAACTTGATTTATCTCTTAATGACCTTCACGGTCGAATTCCCAAATTCTTTGGAAATCTCTGCAACCTAAAGACCTTAATTCTTGCGGGAAACGCATTTGATCAGGGTATTCCAGAGTTTTTGGATGGTTTATCAGGTTGTGCAAATAATAAGTTGGAGTCACTAGACTTGTCTAGTAATAAGCTGGTAGGCGAATTGCCTGCCTCCTTAGGTATGCTCCCCCATTTGCAGTACCTTAACCTATTCGACAATAATTTGAATGGATCCATCCCAGAAAGTTTGGGACGACTCTCTGAGCTAGTTCATCTAGACCTGTCGGGCAACTCATTGGTAGGCTTTTTAACTGAAGCCCATTTCATAGATCTCGCAAAGTTAAAATACATTGCGCTGGGCAATATCAGTATCCCCTACCCGCTACCCATCATTTTCAATGTGGCTCATGAGTGGGTACCTCCTTTCAAGCTTGACACCATTGCCCTGACGAACTGTCAAGTAGGTCCTGCCTTTTCACTATGGCTTCTATCTCAAACTGAACTAGTATATGTCGCTCTAAGCAATACAGGCATCTCGGATTCCATACCAGACGAATGGTTCGTGAAAATATCTTCCCAACTCCAATTTTTGGATTTATCTTTCAACAAAATTCGTGGAAAGCTTCCAGTCCAATTGATAGTTCCAAATTTAGTGACTCTAGATTTGAGCCATAATCAATTCCACGGCTCACTCCCGCTTTGGTTGTGTAAGGAGGCTTCCAAACTAAATCTTGCTAGCAATTCATTTTACGGGCCAATTCCGTTAACTCTTGACCAACATTTTCCAAAATTGCGAGAACTGCATCTCTATGAAAATTATTTGAATGGCACGATTCCATCCTCTGTTTGCAACATGCAGAAGTTGTTAGTCTTTTCTCTAAGAAGCAACAACATTTCTGGAGAATTTCCTCAAGCATGGAGTACGTGGGGTGACATAGACATTGTAGATGTTGGAAACAATCATCTCTCAGGAAATATTCCCAGTTCAATGGGTATCCCAAGTTCACTTTTTATGTTGTCGATGAAGAACAACAAATTAGATGGTGAAATCCCGATGGCCTTGGGAAATAGCACCAACCTGAGGAGTATTGATCTTGGTGGTAATAGATTTACTGGAAACCTACCTTCATGGATAGGAACAAATGTATCCAAGGTGTTTATCTTACGGCTGCCATCCAATTCTCTAAGTGGACATATTCCCCAGCAATTGTGCAATCTTGACCAACTTCACCTCCTAGATCTTGGTCATAACCACCTCTCAGGTACTATACCAACGTGTTTGAATAATATGACTGCTCTAGTAGATGTCAAGTTCAATGCTTATGCCTTATATCATGCGTATGAACAACAAATAATGGTGACCAGAGGAAGAGAATTCCAATTTAACAAGACTCTGAGGTGGGTAAAAAGCATAGATCTTTCCTCAAATAGTTTGGAAGGTGAAATCCCTGAAAAAATCTGCAGTCTCTTCGCATTGGTTATCTTGAACTTGTCGATGAATCATCTAAGTGGAAATATTCCCTCAAAAATTGGAAACTTGCGGTCGCTCGAATTCCTTGATCTCTCAGGCAACCACCTTTCGGGACGAATTCCTCAGAGTATTTCATCTTTAACCTTTTTGTCTCACTTGAATTTGTCTTACAACGAATTGAGCGGAAGAATTCCTTTGGGCAACCAACTTCAAGCACTTGATGATTCGACCAATATTTATGGAGGCAATCCATCACTTTGTGGGTTTCCCCTTTTAAACAAGTGCCCAGGAGATAACACACCTCCACAACCCACTTTTCCTCGTGGGAAAAGACATGAAGATGATAAAAAGCTTGGTTTCTACATCAGCGCAGTGCTCGGCTTTGTTGTAGGCTTTTGGGGTGTTTGTGGCACATTACTCATAAAGAAGTCATGGAGGTATGCCTACTTTCAATTTTTTGATAGGATACAAGACAAGGTAGCGGTGGCAGTTGCATTGAAAATAGCCAATTTCAAGAGGAAAATTTAATTGAAAGAAAAAAAATAAGTAAATTAGTGTTAAACTTAGCTATGTTATGATTTTCCTTTTTCTATCTTGTAATGTGTAACATTTGATGTACTTTGTTTCTATTTTGGCCTAGTGGAATTTTTTTTTTTTTTTTTTTTTGTGAGTATGTGGTCTAGTGGACTTGAGTTGTATGTTCTGACAAATAAAAAAGAAAAAAAAAGAGTTGTGCCTTTTGGAGGAGTAAGGATGTTACCCCGCTCCTTTCTCCTCCTCTATGGGCGTTTTCATTTTTGTTTTTCATAAATAAGCAAGATGATCATTCAGAACCTCTACGTACTCGCCCTTTGGATTATCATTTTGGTTACTAAACGGTTTAAATTTGAGTATGGAGATTAATTTTTATTTGATGTTCTGTATTGTCTATAATGTTTATGGGAGCCTTAGGTGTTAAGCTTATGCAACTGCAATATTCTATACGGAGAATTCACTTTTGTCGAGCCAAGTATGACGGTTTTTTTTTGTAATATTACAACATTAATGAAATTTTCGCTTCTTTTAAAAAAGAAACTCTACTCACCCTTTAGATAAACTCTACGCCCTTTGAAAGCTGAGGTGTGTAGAGCTGGTATTCTGCTTGGTATTCACCAAGATTGGTTGTAAGTAGATATTGAAAGTGACTTTGCCCTGTTGATTATTGCACTTCAGAGTAAGGAATAGAATTTCTCGGAGGTAAGCCGGGTTTTAGATGATTGTAAAGGATTATGTATATGCCTTTCAATCTTTTACAATTCGGCATATTTACCGTGAAGCAAATGGTGTAGCTGATAGACTTGCTCACCTTGCTAGTTTGTTTGTTTTAGATGATGTTCGGTTAGATGAGACTCCTGCTATTATTCAGTATGTCCTTTACGAGGATTATTGTAACTGTTTTATTGTAGCACGGGTTCAGGTTTTATGTCCCATTTCCGGTTACGTAGTTCTGATTTAATAAATGATTTTGGGCATGGGGTTGCGCCTTCCAAGTAGGCTAGGTTTCAAACTCCTTCAAAAGAAAAAATGTACAACATTAAATAAACACTTGTATGTTTTCAACAAGAAACAACTAAAAAGAGGGGAAAAAAAAAGTTATTAAAATTCACTAGTGAGCAAGGAAGAAGCTCCTCTCTATCCTACAATTTTTTATCCCAACATCCCATCCAACTTTTTTTTTTTTTTTTTAAAGAGTAAAGACCGGTGAGCTATGACATGCTGATTATTGATAAAAATTATTATTGTGGATGTCGATCACAGGCTTGAATCTGACTAGTATGAAAAAAAAAACTAAAAAAAAAATTAAAATTTTCAAATAGTACATTAACTATTGAAAAGTCTACTAGTCTAGCATGGACTTTTATAATAAACTATTGTATCTTGGGCCATTTTTGTACTTTCCTCCGTTCTTATGCTAAAAAGCATACGTGGCACAAAATTGAAAGGGCAAAGTTGTCAGAACGTGGAGAAATAATGTAGACAACAATTTAAGCCCTTTTCTCGAAGAACTTGGTCCAATCCAGTCAGCCATTTTTCGTTGCAATTTTATTAGAAGAAAATGAAATCATCACGATCATCATAATCCAGTCCTTATCCCAGTATCCTTCATAGAAGAAACGCGAAGAAATACCTTTCTTGGGTGTGGAATTTCTTAATATATACAGAAGGTTAAAGAAATTCTTGGGTCTTGAAGGCTTAAAACTAGTATTTACGGAATTCTGAAAGAAATCATGTATGGTTTTTAGCTCCAATTCTGAGAAACGAAAGCCGCAGCTCGATCAGCAAAACCATTGATATAAATAAGGGGACGTCTAAATCTACCAAAGACGGGGTGTTTCTCATCATTGTTGGTGCTTCAAGCTGAAATGAGTTGTTATCTTTTCTTGCCTCTTGTTCCCATGTGATCAACTCCACTACATCTCTTCTGTGATCGTCTGTATGATAGTTCTAGGGAGTCAGTTAGTTGAATCTCATTTGTACTGTTCTATTTACAATCCGCATTTCATATTGTTTGTCTTAGCTAGAAACTTCTTGCGTATCGTTGTATCCATTTATGTCAATTTGGGTATTGATATATATTTTTCAGTTTAATTATTTTTTTATTGGGTAATATTAATGGTCCAGTTGCAATAGAGTTGACTTGGGTATTCCCAGGAAATTTTAGTAGTGCTTTTATCTTGAAACAACTAATTTAATTGCGTACAGTACGTGCATGAAGACCAGTAATAATAATGGATTGAACTATTGAAGTAGCACTTTAGTAGTGCTTTTATCTTGAAACACAGTAGTAATAAGAGAAAGTTCAATCACCGTCCCCAAACTATGCTGCCAAGGCCAATTTGATATCCGAACTCTCAAAAGTATCAATGTGATACCCAAAGACATATTTTGATATCAACGTGATACTTCCGTCAAAAATTCCTAACGGCTCCGTTATTTGATGGCGTGGCAAGCACGTGGAGACAAAAAAAGAAGTTAAATGACCAACTTACCCTTTTGTTTTTGTTAATTCATTTTTATTTTTATTTTTCTTTTCATTTCTTCTTCTTCTTCTTCTTCTTCTGTTCTAACTAAACTACCGCAACCTCCGAAGCAAGCTCCGCCACCAGCCACCAGCCACCAACCACTCACCCCAAAATGAATTCCGATTTCGGTCTCGAACGTGAGCTCAGCCCCGACCACAGTTACCGCCCCCAACATCAAGAATCTCACATTACATACAAATGCAACAATTTGACAACTTGTAATCCAATTCAAATTGAGAAAACAAGAACAAACAATTCAACTTCTAATCCAAAATTTCAATCTCCCATCTCCACTCCCAAAATTGGAATCCCACCTGAAAACTTTCACGGTCAATCTCCTCATCACCACTTCCATTACCTATCTGCTCTGCACCACTTATCTCACCTTCTTCAAGTTCACAAGCCTCCTCATTGCCCTCCTTCTCCGCCTCCGCCTTCACATTCCCTTCTCCGCCTCCGCCTTCACATTCCCTTCTCCATCCTTCTCCTCATCCATATCATCACTCTCTCTCTCATCCTCCTCCTCCTCATCACTAGAGCTACTACTCAAAGAAGATGATGCTGCTGATGAACTCTCACTCTCACTCTCACTCTCCGACTCCGAACTTTCGCTCTCAATCCCACTCTCCATTTTGCTCTTCACACCCTCCACACCTTCGATTTTGGTCTCCAAATCCTCACTCACTTCATTCCCACTATCAAGAACCAAACTTTCTTCATTCCCTCCAACCAAACTAACCTTCCCCAACTCTTCTTCAATAGAACTCCTCAAATTTTCTGAAACTTCAGACTTCACGTTCACCACACTACCAAGCCCACAATCAATTGGGTCGGACCCATTAACGATTTGGCCTCCACCACCTACCTTAGACTTCACCTCCACCACAGAACCACGCTCACAGTCAATTGGCTCGTCGTCGCCCTCAAATTCGTCGTCGCCCTCTCGGTTATCGCCAAATTAGAATCCTCCCCAATCAAACCAGACGAGAGCTTCGTCCTTATCTCATCAATCCTCCCCACATACACATTCACCAAGTCGCCTCCCTTTGTAATCGTCTGCAAATCCGACGTCGTACCGGCGCCAAAGCTTGAAGTCTGAGGTGAGCTGCGCGATGGGTTCGACTCCAGCGTTGAGGGCGAATTTGTCGGGGGTTTTGATGGTGACGTCGACGTTGCCGTAGAGGCCGTGGGCGGTGAAGATGGTGATCATGAGATGAGGACCAGATAAAGTAGTTGGTGGATTCGAGGCGGATGGGTATGAGATATGATGTGTGAGGACCAGATTTGGGGTTTTTGGGTAGGAGGAAGCGGCCATGGTGGAGAGAGAGAAAGGAGAGAGGATCAGATTGCGAAAGGGGGAGAGAGAGAGAGATTTGTTTTGTTTTTTTTTGTTTTTTTGTTTTTTTGTTTTTTTGTTTTTTTGTTTTTTTGTTTTTTTAATTAATTAATTAGTAGAGAAAGACAATTTTACCCCTGATAAAAATATCACATTGGACCCACGTGCTTGCCACGTCAGCAAACAGACGGCCCCGTTAGGAATTTTTGACGGAAGTATCACGTTGATATCAAAATATGTCTTTGGGTATCACATTGATACTTTTGAGAGTTCGGGTATCAAATTGGCCTTGGCAGCATAGTTTGGGGACGGTGACTGAATTTTTCTCTAGTAATAATAATGGATTGAACTATTGAAGTAGCACTTTAGTAGTGCTTTTATCTTGAAAAACAGTACATGCATGAAGACCAGTAATAATAATGGATTGAACTATTGAAGTAGCACTTTAGTAGTGCTTTTATCTTGAAAAACAGTACATGCATGAAGACCAGTAATAATATTGACGTATGAAGACTAATATATTTAAACATTAGATGATGTGAAAGCAACATGAGAATTCCACAGCTATATATGGGACCATCGTCTTGGGTCTTCGTAATCGATCAAGGCACCGTATAAGCTGCAAAAGCATAAACAGAATGATAAGTAAAACAATTAGGCAACCCCATGAAATTTGAATTGTGAGCAGCATGCATGCATATAGAGAGAGAGAATCATAAAGACAAACTGATCGATCAAGAAGACAAGAACAACGTAAGTACTAGAGACTCGTAATATAATCTGAATATTGGGAAACTAAGTTACCTCCGCACTTGTAACCCTTGGGACGTCTGGAATCCTTACAACGTTTAGGTATGGTGACTGCGATTGCTGGGTTGAGGCCACGACTCTGAAGCTCTTTAGAGAGCACAATGGCACAAAGACAACGTTTGTCGACGCGTTTCACCAACGAGCAACACTTGGGAGAAACCGCGATGCTCCCATCTTGTGCTGCTGGTCCACATGAAGCAAGCTTGTATACCATAACCTCCGGGTTGCTTCCACACTCCCCAGCCCCATCAACCCCCACATCAAATCCCCAAAGATTGCCTACAGTTACTAGCATTGCTAGCATGATGACGATGAGGTACTTCATCACTACTACAATACCTCTCGATCACTTCTGATTCTGAGGATGATGATATTACTGGTTGCATACATGCTAGTCCGCTTTGTGCTTAATTTATAGAAAAACAAGAAAGAAAGTACTTGAAATTAGAGGAGCTGAGTCTACTACAGTAATAATATTATATGATTAACTTATAACATATATATACCATTTAGGGCATCTCCAACCCTTTAGTCAAAAGCCAAAGTCATTTGGAAAATTTGACACCCCTAATGTCATTACTATTCATTCATATTTTGCATCTCCAACCCCTTTAGTCAAAAGTCATAGCCATTTCATAATTTTAATTATTTTAGATAATTATTTAACTACAATATGAATTTATATATCATACATAATAATCTTATATAATATATCGTCGTTTAATTTTTTTTTAGAAATTTTTATTTTATTTTTTTAAGTTTTTCTCGTTTAAAACTACATTACTCTATTATTAGTTGTTGAATTTAATTAATCGCATTTTTCTGACTGTCAGATTAGAAATTAAGTAATTATATATTTATTTTTTAATTTTTGGTATCAATTAATCTTGGCCTTCCATTTTGAATCGAATTCATGAGGAGTGAATCAGAGCCGCTCATTTTGAATAGTGGATGGTGGGGCCCAGCCTTCTTCCCCTAAGCCATTTTGGCTTTCTACCTTCATTCCTTAGTCATTTTGACTCAAAGTATGGCTCAAAAGCCATTTTGACACCCTTTTGATTTGGGTTGGAGATGGTGAAAAAAAGCCCCTTAGTCATTTTGGCTTTTGACTCCATTGTTGGAGTTGCCCTTACCTATCTGTTATTGTGTGTTATCTTGACACGTGTCACATGGCTGCTGGTCTCATGGATTAGTTAGGTAGAGTTGTTAGTTAGCGTGATAATTAGGTCAGCAAGCTAATTACTATAAATACCAAAACCCGAATCTGGTTGTAACTAATTGTTCCATTTTATACAAGCTCAGTTTCTATTTTCTGGTACTCTCTGGTTTTCTCTCAAGCTTATCTTGAAGCTTTTATGGTATCAGAGCCGGGTTGAGAACTAATATCAATGGAGCCTTCAGTTTCATCAAAGTGGATGACAGTGTGTGTGTCAAATGCATGAGAGGGAGAGCTCATAGTAGAGGTTGATGTGAAATTAGTAGGAGCATGTGAATGAATAGTAGCATTAGGACATGTAGGAGATGTTGACATGAAATTGGTAGGAGCATGTGAAGGAATACATGAATAGTAACATTAGGACATGGAGTAGAGGTTGACATGAAAGTAGTAGCAGCATGTGCAGGAATACTAGCATTAGGACATGTAGTGGAAGATATAGGTGCTGGGATAGTAGGCTACGTGTGGGACTGAGCAGTTGAAGAATAGGGCTGTACACAAGGTTACTGTAGCGTTGACCCATGTGAAGACTGAAAGCCAGTGAAAGGAAAGGATGTTTCATCGAAGAAGACTTGTCTCGAAATAATACACTTTCTTGTGACCCAGTTGTAGCAAATATAGCCTTTGTACCCAACTGCAAAGCCAATGAAGACACATTTTGCGGTTTTGGGTTGAAGCTTGTCAGTCCTATGGGGTGTCATGAGAGGATAGCAAGCACATCCAAATACCCATAACAAATCAACTGAGGGAACCTTATTGTACAATTTTTCAGATGGAGAAAGCATTTGTAGGACAGTAGTAGGCATTCTGTTGATGAGGTATGTAGCAAGAGCACATGCATGATACCAAAAAGGTGAAGGGAGAGAAGCAGTTTGCAAAAGGGTTACAGCTGTTTCCCTTATATGTCTATTCTTTCTCTCTGATATACCATTGTGCTCTGGTGTATAGGGACATGAGAACTGATGAAGAATCCCATTAGCATTCAAGAAGGTCTGAAACACTGAGCTAGTGTATTCACCTCCCCCATCACTACGCAGGGTTTTAATGTTTGTGGAAAAATGAGTTTTGACAAAGGCACAAAGAGACTGAAAGTAAGGAAATACTTCCGATTTATTTTTCATTGGAAACATCCAAGTATACCTAGTACAATCATCGATGAAAAATACAAAGTACTTAAAGCCATCTAAGGACAAATGAGGAGCAGGGCCCCAAACATCATAATGTAATATATTAAAAGGTACTTCACTTCTTGTTTGAGAAACTGGGAAAGGAAGCTTGTGAAATTTACCAAGCAAGCATGCTTCACAAAGTTTAGAATCAGCAGTAGTGTCACCAGAAAGCTGGCACTTATTCAACATACTTTTGACTACTTCATTAGTACCAAGTCTTTGATGCCAAAGTAAATTTTTTATAGTTTTCCCAACATATGCAGTCTTGGAAAAAGAACTAGGAATAGTAGAAGATGATGTAGAACCAAATTTGATCAAGTGGTATGGAGTACAGCCCACAAAGTCTTGGGACAATAGTTGCGTGTTCTCCTACACAATTGTCTTCACATCTCTTGCAAATAAACTCGGAGTTAATCAATTTCAATGCTTGTTCCGGTGGTTCTAAAGATTGATCGTGTGGTTGTAGTCTGTGGTTCAGATTGTGAGGTTGTTGCAGAATTCAGGCTTTATTCCATATAAGCTTTCAATTTGAAGACAAGTTGATCACTGTTCCTTTGATGTATGTCCTTAGTCCTTACAGACTTGATTTTGCATTGTAATCTTGGTTTTCATGCTGTTTGCTCTATTCGGATTTTGTCCAACTAGATCTTACCCCAACAAAGGTTTTAATAAGTCCACCTTTAGTCTAGGTTGGAGAAGAAATGAAGACATTTTTTCACTTCTTTTTTGCTGGTTTATAAGCATTTATTTGCAATTGTTGCAGGTAGTCGGTCTAATCAATAGGTATTTGTTTATGTTCTGACTTTCGCCCTAGATTTTGTGTACTTAGATATCCGATCTCATGTATTCATTCTTGATCTTAATATCAATTTACATCATTTTGGCGAAGAAAAAAAAATACGTTAACTAAGTCTGTTTGATCTTGTTATGCACGTTTCTATTATTTTTGAAATTTATACTGTGATTTCCTTGTCTTAACTAGACTTTGTGATCTTTTCTTTAGGAAATTACTTGTTTTTGTGATCAGATAAATATCACCCAAATTCGGTGCTAAGCATTTGGAAAGTCTTTGGAAATTTCTCCAAGGGCCTGTATATATGTCATATCAAACACAATGTCTAAATTCAGGTTGGAAATTTTGCAATATGCTTGGTTCAAGTTTCTCTCTAATCAATTGACCAAATACAGTAATGATAGTGTAGAGAGCAGACATTGATGTCCATTATATGGACAATGAGTGCAAACACTTTTTCGCATCAAATCGTGTTATTCATATAATGCATATTGAAAAAATAATTCGACAACAATTCATTCATTTTCTGCAAGTCATATTATTTATGAACTCTTGTCTAATATTCTATTTCAGGTCGTATTCGATTCAACTCACGCTGAAACTCATCACAAATTCCACCAAATTAAGAAAAAACAAACAACCTGGTTTGGAATGATGGTGCTTGTCGGCCTTTGTGGATGATTCAATGGTGTAGCAGACAGTTAGAGGAGTATCAGAGGGTTAACTGTAGAGCTGGAAAACAAGGAAAAAGGCCTTTAACTAAGTGGCAGAACCCACCTAGCGGCAGACTGAAAATCAACATTAATGGAGCTTTCCGTGTGAACGATGGTTGTGGAGGTATTGGTGTAGTTGTCAGAGATCATGAGGGTAGGGGGATCGCGGCCATGGCTAGACCTTTTTTACATGCACACTCAGCCCTTAGTATGGAGGCAGAGGCGTGTAGAGCTGGTCTTCTTCTTGGTATTCACCAAGGTTGGGCGGACATAGATATTGAGAGCGATTCGACCACTCTGATTACTTCTCTTAAAAGTGAGGAGGAGAATCTGTCGGAGGTAAGTAGAATTTTAGATGATTGTAAAGAATACTTTTCTTCTTTTCAATCAGTTAGAATTCTACATACCTACCGGGAAGCAAATGGTGTTGCAGATAGACTTGCACACCTTGCTAGTGTTGTTGTTATTGATGATGTTTGGTTAGATGAGACTCCTGCTATTATTCAGGATGTTCTCTACGAGGATTATTGTCACTGTTTTTCTGTAGCTCGGGGTTCAGGTTTTATGTCCCCCCCGATGCAAAATTCTACTTTTAATAAAATAAATGGAACCGGGCGTGGGGCTGAGCCTCCCAGCTAGGCTGGGTTCCAAACCCTTTTCAAAAAAAAAAAAAAAAAAAAAAAGAAAAAACAAACAAATAATCCACAAGAAGTTTATTTATATATTTATTTATGCATAGGCTATTGCTGCCCTATCATTTTATTTGTTCACCCTAATTGCTCATTACACCCTGCATTTTAATTTCAATTATTAAATTTACTTATTTAACCAAATTCTATTTCCAAAAAAAAAAAATCTCATTTAATTTGTACTAATAAAAAAACTAAGGGACAATGATAAAAGAGGTCATTTTAAAGTGTGTTATGATAATTCAGATAACACAAATGTCCTCATGATACTTTAGGTCACTCCTTATCAATCTAACACTAAAAATAACAACAATTACGAAAACTGGCACTGGCAGCTCTCAGTCTCCCTCCCTCCCGTTACTGGAGCTCATCTAACCCTTGTCCATTCGAACACTCGACCCCTACCAAAATCTCTCTCTCTCTCTCAAATTCTCTGCATCTGGATTATTTGTTCGTTCGTGAAGCTCCGAAATCCATGGTTTCTTCTTCCTTGAGACCTTCGTCGACGACAACGACAGCGGCCGTGGCAAACAATGGCGGAGCTAGATGGAAGTTCCGAGAGGCAACAACTCCATCCTGCTCGGTAAACGACGTCGTATGTTCCATCCAAGCTGGCGTCTTCCTCGACTTCATGGTTGAAAGAGGAGGCGGCGCCGATGTTGAGCGTGGAGGCTTCTGCCACAGGTTCGGAGGTGACTGTGGTCGCGGCGGTAGGCGCCGCGGTGCTGGGCCTGAGAGAATCATGAAGATCATGCCGGTTCAGAAGCAAACCGTTTTGGTTAGAGGGCTTCTTCTGGTAAGTAACGATCTCTCGCATGTAGATCTTGGTCATGGAAATCTTAGTTGTTATTCGTAGTTGAGTGATTGCTAATTCAATTGAATTGTGGTTGAAGACACCCTGGATTATCATGATTGATTGCTAGGCGTTTAGTTTGTATGATTGAGATGAGGAAAGTAGCAATAGTTATGTGAATTTGGAGTCTGAATACTATAGTATTTGCTGTGAATGACTGAATGTTAGACGAGGAACCTGCTTCGCATTGCTATATTCAATATCACTGGGTATGATATTGATGCATTTTCTACTCACTTCCTCAGTTCCTCTATCTCGGCCATGTTCCCCAACCCTAGTTGGCCGTCCCACAAGCTCTTCAACAAGACGTCGTGGACCGACTTCGATTACTGCAAAATCCCGCCAGGTCACTACTCTCCTTCATCACCAATCAATCAATCTATCCAATTCAGTTTGCTTCTAATTCTAAATACTAGCCCTTCTTTTTCACTTCTTGGCTGCATTCTGAACATGCATGTTGTTTATTTGATTATTATGTCTCTCTGTAAAGTTTGGCTTTTTCTATAGAGATAATCATAAATTACTGCCCAGCTTTAATTATGAGGCACTTCATGACTTTATCATCTAAAGCTTATGAAGCTATACCCTACGCTTTGTATAGAAGATCGAGGCTAGGCTTTCTGGCTTTCTATTTTTGGTGAAGCTTGTGACCCAAAATAGGCCTTGCTTTATATGGCAACGACAGCATGGATTTCTTACATTGCATAATGATATTAGTTTAGTGCTTTTAGATTTGGTCTATTTTTCCCAAATGCTTTTAGTAGGTATTATCTATAGCTGCTAGCACTCGATGAAGTTGTAGAAATGAAGTAATTATTCAAACTTGGAGCATATAACTTGTATTCATATATCTCATAGCTACTGATTTTGGCATTTGATAATTCCAGGAATTGTAATTTCTGTTTTGTAGTTGTGTTGGTAAATTTCTATTGGTTCTTTGATGATAACTTGAATATATATCTGAGTGAGGCGGCTATCAAGAAGGAAAGACATGAGGCACGGCGCGCTAAAAAGGAATTGAAGGGACTTTACTGGGGTGAAGCGCAGCATGCTTAGAGAGTAGATTCTTAATGAGGTGAAGACTCCTTTAATGTGATCTAAATGTTAATTTGAATTTCTTCTGCTTGCACTTATTTTAAGTTTGTAATTGAATGGTATACTAGGTCCTGTATTGATTTGAGTAGTTCTTTCAGAAATCTAGTTGTAAATGAGGTGTCATTTGCGCATAGGATCATATGGTTTGTGTTTATGAGTTGTTTGTACGTTTTTCTTCTAGACTCATTGGATTTGGCATGAAAACTCATAAAGAACGTTTCAAAGTTTCCAGGTTCTTGAACTAATGAACTACTGTTGCTGATTTGAAATGTTTATAATTATGATATTTGATGTTTCATGCCTTTTTCATAGTTGGAATGTGATATTTAATAGATTATATTGCATTGACATTCTATTGAATTGGCTTTGTGTTTGATCTTATACACCATAATGCAGTTTTTGTCAAGTGGTTTTGTTGTGATGCTTTTTCATTATGATGGTAACGTTGATGAGGGGAAGCAATTTTAATGGAATGATCTTGTCATTTATGTGTCTGCAGTCAATCAAACAAAATGGTACACATGACTTATCTTCATGCCTTCAATCATTTCATTTGTATTAGAAGTTGGCTTATTTTAGATGCGTTTCTGAGTGATAGCTTTCTTGATGCCTAGGTGGTTCGCAAAGCGTTTCTTACATCCTGATATAGTTTATCAATATAGTCGCATTCTTCTACAGGATGAGGACCTTGGAGTTGACAATTTCAATCCTCAACGGTACTGTAGCTGCATTTCCTTTTAGCAAATTTAGGATGCTTGCTTGCATTTGAACTACTGTAAAACTCTGTTGCTCAAACTCTATGTTGTTCTTCTTCTACAACACTTCTAGGTATGTGTCCATTGTTCGAAAGGAATGGCTTGAAATATCACAACCGGCACTTGATTTTTCCAAGACAGAGGTGAACTATATGGAGAAACTTTCAAAAGAGGAGGGGATTCAGAAGAAACTCAGCAAGGATATTTTGCAATATAAAGCTCATATAATCAAGATATTTGCGGAACATAGGTACAATTGGATCTCTGCAGATTTAGAGTTTTAGAAATTTGCCTAGGACTTAGGATGCAAGTCACTGGTGAATTGTAAACTCCAGTTTATTAAATAAATTAGCTTTTTGTATATTTTTATGATGTCACTGTTATGTTTAGTTTTCCTTAATAAAACATTACTTTTATAGATCTTTTACAGCACATTCTAATTTTTGGAATCTTTTGAATTCAACAAGTCAATGTCACTGACCATGTCCAAGGTTGATCACAAGTCAGTAGACAAGTCACTGAACATGTCATTGGCAATTGCATATCACTTGTCAAGTTACTGTTATATTCATGTCACTGGTTAGGTCACATTGCATTTCACTGTAATACAAGTCACTGGCCAAGTCACATTGCATCATTGACCATGTCACTGTTATACACTTGTCACTGATCAAGTTACTGGCCAAGTCATATTGCATATATTCATAGTAATCTCCTCAAGGGAAATCTGGATGAGGAGATATCCCCTCAAGACCAATATGAGTGAGGAGTAATCTCCTTAAGAAAATCTAGATGATGAGATATCCCCGGCCTCAAGGAAAATTTGAGTGAGGAGTAAAATAATTCCCTAAAGGCTAATCTGTGTGAGAAGAAATCCTCTCAAGGCTAATATGGGTGAGGAGTAATCTCCTCAAGGGAAATCTGGGTGAGGAGATATCCCCTTAAAGAAAATTTGGGTGAAGAGTAAAGTAATTCCCTAAAGGCTAATTTGTGTGAGAATAAATCCTCTCAAAGCTAATATGGGTGAGGAGTAATCTCCTCAAGGGAAATCTAGGTGAGGAGATATCCTCTTAAAGAAAATTTGGGTGAGGAGTAAAGTAATTCCCTAAAGACGAATATGTGTGAGAAGAAATCCTCTCAAGGCTAATATGGGTGTGTGGAGAAATCACCTCAAAACCAATATGGGTGAGGAATAATCCTCTCGAGGTAATTCTAGGTGAGTAGAAATCTCCTCAAGAGGAATCTGGGTGAGGAGCAAGAATTGAACCAATTTACCTGTGAAAGTAATTTTGATCATGGTTAGTTACATGTTCAGTTACATACATTGTAAGTTACATGTTTAGTTACATACATTGTAAGTTACATGATCAGTTACATAATCTGTGACATGAGGTTAACACACGTTGCCAAGGAGTTAGCCTTTTCCAGTGACTTCTCTGGCCAATGACTTGTATAGCGACATGGCCAGTGACCACACTGACCAGTTTCATTATATGATCCTATAAAGTATGTATTTGAACTAGCAACACTTCCATTTTAATAAAGCATACAACCTAAACAGACACACATTCATTATCTCCACATAAATGTATATGTTACTGTCCATGTGTCTGTATCAATTTCTGGCCAAGTCAGTGGCTAAGTCACTGTCAATCTTTAGCCAAGCCAAACCAAGTCCCTAGTTAGTGAGATCACTACCCAAATTATTGTTAACCTCAAGTCATTGGCCAAGTCATAGTCATAAACATGTCACTGTCAATCGTTGTTCAAGTCACTGTTAACCTCAAGTCACTAGCAAAGTCACTGCCCATGTCAATGTCAACGATCAGTTACATGTTCAATTACTTGGTCAGTTACATACATTGTAAGTGACATGGTCAGTTACATGATCAGTTACTTGGTCAGTTACATGATCAGTTACTTGGTCAGTTACATATCACAGTCATGACCATGTCACTGATCACGTAACTGTTAAAGTCACTGTCAGTCACATGTTATTTGCCAAGTCACTGGCCAGGTCATATTGCATGTCACTGTTATACACATGTCACTGACCAAGTTACTGGCCAAATCACATTGCATGTCACTGACCATGTCATTATTATACACAGGTCACTGATCAAGTCACTGGCTAGTGAAGTCATTAGCGTGACCAAGTCTCTAGTTACGAAGCAACTCGAAGAAGCTAGAAGAATAAAAAAAAAAAAAAAAAGTGAAATTCTCATATAATCTTGAGATGAGAGCTCGTTTAAGAATCGCTCCTCATTTAAGAATAAAAAAACTTATGAAAGTCAATTTTGATTAATCGAAAACCCTAGAGAGCCGAAAGCACAACCAGCGAGAGAGTGATCCTTCCGGCGGCTCGCCCTCGTGGCGGCGTCATCGGACGGGGTTGATTGGACCTAGTGTCCGGCAGTATTGGTCAATGGAATAATCTCAGTCGGAGTGGAGGCTCTGTGGCGGCTTCGTCATCCAAAACGCGAGGAGGTATCGCCGGGGAAGTCCAGAGCCGGTTCGGCGGCATTTGGGTAAGACGAGGATCGATCTCACAAGGAGAGGGAGGCGGACTGCCGGCGGTGACGTTGCTTGGTGGTGCGAGGACGGTTTTTGAGCGGCCCAGATCGGATCGGAGTTTTTCGATCTGGTGTGTGTCGTTTGGAGCCGCCCTGTGGAGAGGGGTTGTTGGGGATGGCAGTGATGTACGCTGGCGTTTTGGGAAGGACGGAGAGAGGATGGGATGGTCTGGTTTTGCTCAAGCCGGCGGTTTGGATGCCGGTGTTTGGACAGACTGGTTCCAACTTGCGGGTCGGTGTCGAGGTGACAGCAGCAGCTTGTATTTTTGGACTGGGCTGAGCAGGGGTTGGGCCTGGGCTTGGACTCTGGGCTCAACTTCCTTTTGTTTTATGTTTTATTATTTTCTATTGTTACTATTTAAATGCGGCTATATGCCGGAAATAAGTCCCTACTATTTTTTGGTAGGGAGAAATGGGCGTTGTCCCGGAATGCACACTCTGTGTGCCTTGTCTGGCCTAGCGAGGCGGCGATCTGTTTGTTTGATCAAATGGACGCAACCTCCTAGTGGCAGGATGAAATTGAGTGTCGCCGGATTTTTTTCCGTGCGGCAACATAGTGGGAAAGCTGTGTTATTTGTAATGATGCTTCTTCGTTATAGAGTTATCTTTCCGGTATGTCACCGCTATGTCAAAGCAATAGAGTAGCTATTCGTGCACTCTTTGCTAATTGGTGCTTGTTAGAATACATAGTTTTTATGGAGAATCCTGGTATTATTTCCGGATGTTCTCTTTATGCTTATTGTAATCTGGGGTTCAGGCTCTACGTCCCCCCCCCCCCCCCATGTATTCTGAAATTTCATTAATCAAGGCTTGAGGGCAGCCGCACCAGCCCCATTTCAAAAAATAAAAAAAGAGAATTTGCATTTCAATTCATTGAGTTCTGCTTCATCAGCAGATTTTGGTAATTGGTCAGCGCTAAAGCTGCTTGTGCAGAGTCACTCAAAGCTCCTCCCCTGGCCATGTGATGGTTGTTATTACCATTAGCTTATTCAATGTGTTCCTATCAGTTGGCATGCCCTGAACACTTGCTAACTGCTCCATTTCGTGCATCCTTTGCATCTGAAGCTTGGTTGCATTCGCATGTCGAGGATGAACCTGCAAGCCCTCTGCAATTTTCAGCAGAAAGTCAATCAAAGAAATCAATATAAAGAAATAGAATCAACAACTGAAACAAGCAACAAGCAAAACACAGGAGCTCACAAAAAGTTTGGCACAACAAAGAGGGAGGAAGTGAATCAATGAGAGCAAGAAATAAGTAGCCAAATACCAACTTCACCGCATTATATATCAAATACAAGAAACAAGAGCAACATTACTTCCTACAAGAAAGATGTGAAGACGACAACAAGCTGATTCCAATCAACTCTAGATCCACCATGTCCAAAACCTCCATTAACTTAATTAAACATAATACTCAAGAAGCATGCCTATTAGCTCCAAATTGAACACTACAACTACTTCACCAGAAGATAGTTAACTCATAGAATGAGTAAATTAAAGCTACAAGCAATACCAAGCGGATATCAGGGGCAAAACCATATAATGGTTTGTTCAAGAATCTGTCTAAGATGGTGCCGGAATACAAATATACAACTAATTGAACAAGAAATTACTAACAATATGCTCAACTCCATGCAAAGCAGCAGCAGAGAACTACAAAATGGAAAGAGGAATGAAAAACAGGAAAATACCAATTGGGCCAACTTTGTTTTCCTGGCAGAATTCGATCAAATCTTTCATGTTGTTCACAACCTCTGATATCTGTTAAAAGTTAGAAAGTTAGCAACTTAAATAAAATTCAAGTATAAAGATATACATGACATAAAAACTGAACATTATCTAACTCAACGATCATGTCCATGAATGCAATAAAATATACCTGCAAACACCTCACATATCTTTTAGAAAAGCCAAGTCATTCAGCGACTGCAACTCCAAACTCTTTGCGAGCTACCGCCCAGCTGGCAGAACCTTGAAGGAAACAAACAACATCGGTGAAGCCCTACTTCTTTATGAGGAGACATTAAAATTGAATACCAAACTGGTTGATCACCTCAAAAACTCACAAATTACTATTTGCTTGTAGATCCTGCTGAGAAACCCCATCAGATCCACTTTCAACAATCGTACTCTGGCACTTCTGTGCAACCTGAACCAACTGATTGACCTGGAAAATATCATGCCTTGTAAGTTCACCACATGAGTCTATACTTAACCTTATCTACTTGTTTCTTACGTCACAGCTCTATCTACTTAATTCATCGGTTTTCATCACTTAATTACACAGCACACTTGAAATTCTGGCATTAAGAGGCGCATATGTTTCTTTCAAATACACAGAGAAATTATCAAAGTAAAATTTCAGAACTACAACAAAACATAACTTAAGATGGCTCATTAGAAAAAGCAAAGAACGAGACACTACCTTACCAAATTATTGCAATCACTATATCTCACATAGTCAATTTTCTCATCCAAGAACATACATGCAATCACTACCTTACCAAATTATTGCAATGTCACTACCTTACCAAATAACTAAAAACACAGAAACCAGATACACGTGAGAGTGAGGAAATAGATAACCAAGTCTAGTACTTCATTACACAAATCTATTTCCCCTCCAAGAACATGAATTTTAATAAAGATCACTTCTTAACCAGCAAACATGAATTGATCACTCTAATTTACAACTGAGTCCACTCCGTGTTCCATGTTTTCAAACTTTTTTCTCTTTAGTTGAACAGGTTTTCACGTTAATAGACCAAACAAAGAAAGGAATTCAATTATTAACTCAACCAAATTGGTGGCTGTGCAACGCAAAATTTGATTGTACTCCTTAGAATCTCTCTGATGGTGAAAACTAATTAACCTGGACCGAGATTTCGACTATTCATTTAGATCCAAATTACAAGTGTTTCTTGTGCAGAACATAAACAACATAATTTGTAAGCCAGATTTTCATTTGATGTATGCCAGCAGATCTAAACTCGAAATAGTGAAAGAAAATAGACGAATTACCTTGCAAGCCGGAATAGTGGACACCGAGGCCAAGCTAGTAGGCGTAGCCACTGATTGGTGTGAGATCTTAGACATTGAGATAACCTTACAATTCACTCCTACTCCAACAAAATGACAAAAAAAACTATGAAGATTTCACGCAAGAGTCGATGCAATCTACAAAAACAGATCGAAAATCCAAAAGCAGAAAATTTAAAGTCCAATACCACAAGTCGGGATCAGCAATCAGCGACGAATCAGAAGCACATGCGCCGACTATCACGGTTGCAACAAAGCACATTCATTGGAATCGAGCCGCCGCCGCCCTCCGATTCCGGAATCCAACAGGAATAGGAAATTTTTTGCTCCTTCCCTTGGTCTCTCTCCGAAATAGCCAAGAACAAGAGAGAGAAGATTTGAGCTCTAGGATTTTTTTTACTTTAAGGGCATAATGGGAATCAGAAAAATTTAAAACTGACCTTTTTTAACATTAATTCATTACTAATAAGGACTAAATTAGTATTATTAACAATTCATAATGGACCTTTGTATCAAGTGGAAAATTAGGTGACATTTTTATCATTTCACACTCTAATGTGACATTTTCCATCATTTCCCTAAAAACTAAAATCTATTAAAGTTTCCTAATAAAATCATAATCTGATTTACTTCCATTTTTTTTTCTTTCAGTTTCAGTGTTCGTCTATTTCAATCGATGTCAAAAGATTAGTAAATCAACAACTTTGAGCAATGCTGAAGATTAAGTTTTTTTCTTTTTCGTGTTTAAAATTTTTACTTTCGGTGTTCACAAACGGTATTGTAAATATTTTGATGAAATTAACACTAATGATTTTGTGAACTGAATAATAGATTAACGATGAGGAAGCAACAAGAGACTAAAAAATTAGTAATAAATTCAAATTTGGGTGGAGAAGATGAAGATTAATGTTTACGTAATGAGAAATTAATTAGCCTTTGTATTTAATTAATTGGCTATGTATTTAGTTTTCCTTACCGATTTGGATTTTAGAAAATTAGTGTATTTATTAGTCATTTTGTAATTTGGTAATATAGTGTTTCAATAATTCAAATATTTGTAGGGTGAACTATTCAATACCCGCATCCTTATGCATATCTTCTACACGCAAACGAACGACTTGAACTTAATTATTAGAAGACTAATGACCCAACGAATTCATAGGAATCTTACTATAATGTGATTGAGAAAGGAGAATGAAATAGGAAGATTCATGCAGTGTGAATATATAGCTAGATAGCTAAACTAGTCTAGTTGATGGTAGCTAGCTAGGTAGTACGTAGTAGAATATATTCCTATCTGATGGGTTGACTTCCAAACTTGTAAAATGGGCTGAGGACTAGAAATTCCGTAATATGGCTAAACAAAGTGGAATATATCGCCATTGATATACAACTAGCAACGGTGCCCGCACTTTGCTACCGGATGTGAATCGCAACCATGAAATGTACTTAAGTTTAGCCAACTTTGTCTCTGAACTGAAGGCTTATCAAAGTTTCCAATATCGATAGCAGCTGGCAACATTTTCCATTATAGTAGATTGTTCGAAAAAATAGGCTATCTTAGTTTAAGGTCAACTTAGTTACAGTTGCTGCTAGAACATTTTCCAAAAAATAGTTGTTCTAGTTGCTCCAGGTGTATATACACAAAAGGTGTTAACCTATCAAAAGTTGGTCATGGAGTCTATCCAAAAAAATTGCTTGCTCCAGTTCTCTTTAGACAAAAAGTGGTGCAAGAGTTGCAATGACATGCTTATTCAGTCGCTTTTCTGCTTGCTAGGTTGTGCAATGTCTGTTGATGACGTTGCTGATTCAATGTTAGCTTCTCTATCATTGTGAAAAAATGAAAACATAGTTACTGTTTTTTTCATAAATTTGAGCTGTGACTCTGTAATATGAAGCTGAATGAAGAAAAATTTGTAGAGGTTTACCTACGAGCTTTTTTGTCTGAGTCGGTGTTGAATAACTCTCTTTTGCTTCTATCGATCAGGGGGTGGAGTTTCGCACGTTTATAGAGAATGAAAGAGTAGCAGACAGGTTGGCAGCGTGCAAACCATATTGGTCAGAGTTGGTGGGAGACTCTTCGAGATTTTTTTGCAGACACCTATGGCAGCGACCTTGTTTCTTCAGTTTACTAGCGTCTACTATAGTTTGATTGTACTCTTGTATTTTGTTCCTTTTTATTGGTGCATTGTTCCTTTTTTTTTTTTTTTGAAACAAAGGTTCATTGCATTAGATGACCAACCAAAAAGCCAGAGTCTAACATACACTTAAAGACAGAAAAATGGCGGGGTAACTAGGAGCGTCTAAGCAATGTAAACTCATTACAAGTCGATTTTGAGCCCGCTTTGGAAACGGACCCATAAACAAAGAACAACTCTGTGTCTTCTAGGGCAAAATCATTGTCTAGCATCCCCATTAGCCAGGCACGCAATTGCGGTACCAACAAAGAGTCACTTCCCAGCAAACAAATAGGAGTCAGTTCCTCATCCATAAGCCGCTTCCACCAGTCCAAATTCAAGATAATTACCAATTCCGAAGAACCATGATCTGAATTAGGACTGACATTTTAAAAAACCTAAGCCCAAAATGTGGGCCTAGTTACATCCAAGCAACCCAAGTTTGAGCCCAGGCCCAAAGGCCCAAGCCCAAACCCGAGCAGCCAAGACAGCAGCTTCTGCCAATCCATCGGCGTCGCCACCAAGCTCTCCGGCGGCCGGCCCCTCCAGCATCGCATCACCTACAACTGGGTCCGCTGCCTTCCTTCCGAACCGGCAACAACCCCACCGGAAATCAGTAAACTCGATCCCAATAAACCAAAGTCGATCAGGTGCCTCGGACTCCCAGAACCTCGACCAAGCCTTGCTGGGAAGATCGAACGAACCCGCTCTGTTCCTCGACGCTCTGATCCTTTGACCCGACCCTTAAACGTCAAGCCAACCAGCCACCGTCGCCTTGGAGCAAACCAGTTTCGACCAAAACCAGCCAACCACCGATCAAGAGATCGATCAAGTAAACCACCAGACCCGTCCTGTGAAGCCAGTCAAGCTTATCACCGACGCTGCACGCAGATAGCCGCCGACTCTGCACGATGGCCGCCGACCCCACCGCTTAGGCTCGAAACTAGGGTTTCGCTGGTGCTATGGAACTTGGTGATTGTACGCTTTTTTGTGTTTCAAGGAAGTGGCTTGGCCTAGTCCTCCCTGCTTTTGTACTTCGCTCCTTTAACAATAAAATTTCGAATAAGGGTGAAGAGTGGACCCTTATTTCGCTTCATTAAAGAAAAAAGGTGGAGTAATTATAGTTGGTTCCTGCTTACATTCTCGATCTTTCTGACTTGCTCCTATAAAACCAAGGCGGACAAGATGAAGAAAAACCAGTATTCACGCTCTCATCGTATTTGTATTGCTTGAAGTAGTTTTGCTATTGGAGCACTGCTTTGCCTGTTTCGCCAGCTTTTGTATATTGTTTTCTAATAGCTGAGTGATTACCATGTGGATGTTTGTCATACATCAACCTTGTAATTAGCAATCACAATACCAAGAAATACCACAAATACCTCTTAATGTCTTAACTCCTGGGTCCTCACCTCTAATATCAACAATTTGCAACAATAAACAGGTTTGCCATAATGAAGATGGAAATAATATGAAGAGCTTTGGTTCCATGTCAGCTTGGATCTTGGTTTTGTCATAGCCTTTTGGGTTGCTTGAGGCACACTACATGAAGAAATCATGAACATTGATCTTTCGGCCAAGTACCTTGAACTCCATCTTGTATTTCATTATTTTGCCACAGCACTATCGGCTAACAGTTGTGCTGCTAGGGAGAATTTCTAATTTACTAGAAATTGAAAATTTTAAAAATAAACAGTGGCGATGAAGTAGATAGGGGCAAACTCACATCAACCAACGAGTTCTGATTATCAAAATCACCTAATACAAAATCACATATATAGCAGCTAAACCCTAGAACCCATCCCCACCCATTTTAGCATGTCATTTTAACCTATCAACTCAATATTGCCTTGAACAAAATAACATTTACTGGTTCACATAGGACCAACTACTAACCCATTAATAACTAAATGTATTCTCTTTTTCTACTAGAGGGATAAAATACAAGCACTTGCACTCACTTGCATTTGCAGCAGACACAATTCCTGCATATCCTCGAGCAGTTCTTTTGATGACAATATTTCATTGCATCCAAGGTGTACGTCCTTCTCACTATCTGGCAACCGCACCTTTATTAATTAAAAGAATGGTTCCTAGCTTCCTTGAGGCTCTGCAATCCAGTATTTAAATAGATTTAAGGAAAAGAGAATATGTTTCAGCAAGAGTACACCAATTTCATCACTATGCAATTGAAGTGCAAAAAGCTTTGAGATTGATGACAAACCAGCCGTTTAAAGGATCTATTCTGTGCTGCATTATTCCTTGCATTCTCCATTCCAGGCTTAGCACGATCAAGAGCCTAAGGAAACAATAAAATAAAATATATAACTTTTGTAATATATATCAGATGATGCAGTCCAGAGAAAGCCATCACTAAATTGGTTTTGGAAGATATATAGTGAAGTAAAAAGCTATAAAACTGAAATAGAACCCAAATAAACTCAACAAACAGACCCCTGAACAAAGATGCTGCATCTATCAACCCCCAATAAATGGAAGTGTGCCACCTCGTCATAAACTATAACAGTCTAAACCCTAAAGATGGAGGATTGAACAACTGAACAAAGAAATGTTGGAAACAGGTGATGCAACCAGCTGTTAGTAATTCTATACTTATCACTCCCATGGTTCCTCCACAATCAGCACAAGAAATCTCTGAATTCATTCCAATCCCACATGTCGAAATAAGACTAATGGGGAAACCCAAGACAGCACCAGATGAACTTTATACAGCGTAGCTTCATAAAAACCTCATTATACCATATATGCTATATGTTGGCATTAAGCCAGACAAAGGAGCTCAGCTCAACAAGCATCTAATTTAGTATGTAACAGCATGTAGTTGAGTTCAGGCTGTATATATAGGTGGGGGCATAACCACGCATTCAAGCATTAAGGGGATTTGAATACAACCACTCAGAAACTAAGAAAAGATCAAGCTGGAGAAAGAGTTGAAAAAAAGGAAAAGACTACCTCAATCAAAGATTCTACACGACGTCGCATCCTTGTATGCATGAATCCCTCTGAACACTGGAAGAATATGCACAAAAGAGATTTAGATCAAGCAAATCAAAAGAAGAATAAAATCACATTATGAATCAGTAAAGAAGCATGCTGCCATGCAGCAGTCTCACTCAGAAGGAGTAGAAAGGCAACCAAATGATTGTGTCAGCCAAATATCAAGGAGCATGGAGAATTGTGCCAACATTTGTTGTACATGAAGTGAAAAATAAATTAAAGCTTCAATGATAAGCTGTAAATAAGAGTGAATCACACAAGGAAAAACCATCAAAAAGATCTTTACTTCCCACATAAGAACCCAACTTTCAACAATGCATATATCTTACCATGCCCAGCTTAACAGAATATTCTAAATTGATACCGTCAAATATGGCTTCCATGCTTTTTAAAAGTAAAGGAAAATATTCAGACAATAATATTCTACATCTAGCAGTCGAAAAGCTAACTAGATCATACTCGGCTAGATCACTAGATCGTACTCGGCTTGATACCATCAAATATGGCTTCCATGCTTTTTAAAAGGAAAGGAAAATATTCAGACAATAATATTCTACATCTAGCAGTCGAAAATCTAACTAGATCGTACTCGGCTAGATCACACTAGCTAAACTTTAGAAGGTTCTGCACCATTTTCTCCTAAATATTGGAAGTCAGCTACAGTACCAAACTAGCAAATCAGGAGGTAGAAAAAGAGAACAAAAGACGGAAATAATAGGTGCATATGAAAAAGTCACACCTTAACATGATAACTAACATATGCATGGAAAGTTGATAAACTCCAAACTGTCCGATCCAGTTTCTTGCCTTCCACATGACGAGGTAAAACAACTGCATTGGTACACGGTACAGATTATTACAGCGAGAAAGAAAATTAATAACAAGCAGCCCATTTCCATGACATTACCAAAAGTGACAAATCCCGCATTGACAGATAGAGCTTCATCAGGAGCTCCCTTTAGTTCTAAAGGAGGGGTCGGAGACCACATACAATAAGGAGCATTATTAAGTCCAGCCGTACGTCTTGCATCCACAAATTCCTAAATGATAACAAAGCAAACCTTCAGAGTTAACAATAAGAACTCAGAAGTATACAAAACCTCATAGCTTGAGGGGTACTATTTCAAGATTGGACAAGCTTGCACTATGTACGATATCAGATAAGTGAGATAACTCTTATTAGCCTCATCAACATACTTAGTTATGACTGACTTTTATCTCTTCCAGGTAAGAAATTTATATTTGCAAGTCATTTCTGTAGTTCAACTAATTTAAGAGTATACTCAGTATACCTGCAGGAAGGAAGTTGCAAGAACAATGTCAATAGAGTCCTTGAATCTCATAGGAAATACCACGGTCACCTTTTCTGCCTGTCACAATAATTATAAAACTTTACCAGCAAATTTTTCAAGTATTGTCCTCCTAAGTAGCTAAACTAGAAAATATAGAAAACAGACTGGAATCATCATAATATTTAACTTTACCTGAGGAATAAGGAAAAAGGATTCCTTTGGCCGGTGCACAAGAGCAACAAGTGGATCAATATCGGAAGCAACAGTCCTCGAAGTAAGCTGCTTCAGAATTACTCTCAATGGAGCTCCTAGCACCACTTCCCTTACGGATGCAATCTTTACCAAAAGAGCATGTTTGTACTCTACACATCATCAACATCAAACAACAACATGACAAGACAAAATTTTAGAAACTCAGCCAAAATACAAAATCAAACGAAAAATACATAATCTGGAACATGGATAACAAGGGGACGCCTAAAAGACTATAATCCACTAAAAGATCATCTAAACCAATCCAAATAACGACCAAAGAACTAGGTGGGTTTTATATGAGAAGCAAGCAATCCAAAAAACTCAAGAACACTACCAAAAACAGTTCAAGAAAACCTCTCCGAAAGATTCATCATTCTACCTAATATGCTCATATACATAACAAGCGAGAAATGTGAATTGCATTCACTGACTTTGACACTGTCCTAAAATGTTAGAGCATATTCATGGCAATATAATGACCTTAGAAAAGGAACTCGTTGAACCTTCATCTGTAGGAAGTTTAGAGAGATTGAGCTTCAATGTAAGATTAAACCCATCTCTAGGTGGGTCAAGAATCTGCACTACTGATCCATACGCAGCCTTTATAGCCTCTATAGCCCCAGCAGGAAGCCCACTCAAGAACACAGTTTCCGGAGGTGGGGTCGGCAGCGAAACCGAAAGCAGCACAATGTGTGGATTTTTCATCGTCACCTGCAAAACCATCAACGGTCAATGACCCATTGGAACTAGTCAAAATCCCTAATTGGGTTTTTGGGAGAAAACCAATCAGTCACCTGAATGTGGTACCGGACGTCATCGAACTCGGCCCAATGGTAGTCCAGCTCCACCGCTTTTTCAATGCTGCAGAATCAGAAGACAAGAAAGTGGTCAGAAACAATGGGGGAGTGAGAAAGAGGGAGAATTTGATTGAATTGGGGAGGAAAGGAACGAACTTTTGGAGGCGATTTAACAAGGTGTCAAGGAGGAATCTTGAATGGGATTGTAGAAGTATCATTGAGAATTGAAATGGGCTGTGGGGGGTTTGGTATTGTTTTGGGTTTCTGGGTTTTTGGTGTCAGTGGCTATCTGCGTCGGAGAGAGAGAGCTGAGAAAGTCGCAGATGGCTGGGATCTACAGTGGAGAAGAATAAGAGGTGCCGTGTCACTCCAAGAGTTCAGACAAAAGAAGGGCCAGACCATCATTTGGCTTTTGGTATTTATACCTGCTGCCTTGTTTTATTGGTTTGTTGCTGTTTGCTCCTTGAGTTCCAATTTAATAACAGTTAGAAACCCCTAGGTTTCCTTTTCTTGAACAAAAATGGAATTTGGTTCATAATTATTGGCTTATTGCTCAAGTAAAACTTGATGAAATAAAATCAAAAATAAAGATAAAAGTATTACTATCATTCTTCATCATTGAATTTGGATCCAATGACATAATAAACAATCAGTTAGGGACCTGATCTAACTTTGCTTCATGGTTTCATGTAGGAGTAGGACCTAGGGCTAAAACCTAAGAATTATATGTACAGAGCAGAAAAAACATATCATCACGTAGCTCAGAATTTGCAACAAGTTGGCTTTCATAAAAATGATCGTAAAATGGCTAACTCCTTTGATTTCATGTATTACCTTTGCAATTTTAAGGATTGATATATAGATACGTATCACTGGCTATTAAATACAATGAAAGGCATTTGTAATCGTTGTATGAAGTCGTAAACTTCACAATTAGTTCCTGGCTTTGTTCGCCACTATCCAAAGCTAATGAAGTTCATTGTCATTATAAGAATAAAAATCTTAGATCTTCAAACTTCAAAGCATATATTGTAAACAATGTGCTACTTTTTTTTTAGAGGAAATTACTTGATATAATTCAAAGCATATTGTTGTAAGCAATATTTAGACTTCATATACCACTTCTTTGATCTAAACATATTGAAGTAACACTTTCGATTCTTGCACTGAAAGTTACTCACAGTTGAAATATTGAATGACCCACATCAATCCACTTCCCTAAAGACATGAGCCGATGGCCGACCTAAGCAGCTAGGCCAGGATACCAGGACTGCTTGCCCACATACGTGCCACTCCTCAACCCAAAAAGTTCTATCAATTTGTGCCACAATTGCAATATCAGCAAAACTTTGTGCTTGAATTATAAAAATTCAGTCCAGAAATCCAAACTACAAGTACCCAAGCCAAGAGAACAGAAAATTTGACCAGCAAATAGCAGAGACCATACTACAATGGAAGGAAGACGATTCAGAAGGTTCGGGATGCCAAGACGAAACCCACAAACCCACTCTCCCAATCTCCTCCCTACTCACTCCCACACTCCCTCCGCCTCCGCCTCCACCATATCCTGCTGCTACTGCGACTACAAATTCTGGGCCTTCAACGACCCTCTTTTCCATTTGGGCCGAAACCACTCCCTCCCTCTCAAAGCATGGTTCTCCGTCGGCGTCGGCTTCGGCCTCAGCGCCCTCCTCGCCGTCTCCCTCCTCCTCATCTTTGAACTGGGCCGTGCTCTCACTCTCTTCCCTAACCACCTCTTCTTGGATACCTTCCTCTCATCTATCTCCTCATGCTTCGCCAACCCATTGAACGACGCCGTCTATGTAGTGGTCGCGACCCTCGTTTCGGTTTCGGTGCACGAGTTCGGGCACGCCCTCGCTGCTGCCAGGTGATTTGTATTTCTTTAGCTGGTTGTTCTAGTGGTAAATGTTGATGCTTTTTTATTTGGGTTTTGATTATGTTGAAGCGAAAATTTAGGCAGTGAGGGGATACGTATGGAGTATGTGGCTGTGTTTGTTGCGTGTATCTTTCCTGGGGCTCTGGTGGCTTTTAATGATGATGTAATGCAAGCATTGCCTTGTTTTACCGCGCTTCGAGTGTATTGTGCTGGGATTTGGCACAATGCAGTGGTGAGATTGCTGTGGTTTTGAGTTGTTTAGTGGTGAGGTTAATGTGGTTGGTGCAACCAGTGTTGATTGGATTTGAATTTTACCTGCAGTGCTGTGCGGTTTGCGGGTTGGCATTGCTACTCCTGCCGGTGTTGTTGTTTCCGTTTTACATACACGGTGAAAGCCCCATGGTAGTTCACTCACCGCGAGCATTTGATTTGTTATGTTACCGATATGGTCTGAAATGGATGCGAGTTTGACCTTTTTATTTTGTTATGTTATGATTGTGTGGTGTAGGTGTTGGGTGTACCTTCTACGTCGCCTTTGTCTGGTTACTTGTCCCGTGGTGATGTGATTGTATCGGTGGATGGTGTACCCATCCGTAATGCGCAAGAGTGGATGGATATGGCGGCTTTCTTGAATGAATTGTCACTTAATGATGGAAACCACAACATGGATGTCCAAAGCGTTGGGACAGTCAGTAACAGAAAGGGGTACTGCGTTCCTAATCCTACGATGGAAGAAAGCAAACAGATGCTTATAGTAGATAATCAGTCTTCATGTCCTGATGGTCTTACGTCATTTACAACTGTTCCCTGTGCTTATATAAACATCAATATTGAGAAAACCTACTGCTTGAATGCTAAGGATGTAGTCAAGCTTAATAAATGTGGTGATGGATGGCCGCCGACCATAACCAATGGCAGCAACTGCATATGTTCGCAGGTTAGTATCTGGATGTTTATGATGGAGGCAGAGGCAGTTTGAGGAATACTATTACTTTTGTGTTTCTGTGCAAATAAATATAATTCTCTTATTTTTATAGGACGAGTCCTGCGTAAGTCCAATTCAAATTCCCGGCTTAATATGGGTTGAGGTCACTTATTCAAGGCCCTATTCTCTGGAATGCTTGCGAGTTAGAAGAAAATCTTTTGCGGACTCAAGAAATTCTGATTCAATGGAATCTAACTGTGGCGGGACTTTTGTTTTTGTTGGTAACGTTATCTCCATGGCACGCTCAGTCCAGTTAACTGCATATCGACCTCGTTGGGCATTTCCTTTGGGTACATATCTTCCAAATGTACTTGAAAGGATTTTGAGATGCACATTCCAGGTCTCTCTAACACTAGCTCTTCTCAACAGTTTGCCGGTAAGTGTCTTGATAAAGAGTTAATATCTAAGACTTTTCGGCCTTATGTGATCAGTAAGCATTCTAGATTTTCAAGCCAAAGGATTTCCTCAAGAGCGACAAAGTGTTCCCATTCCGGCCTTATCTTATTTTTATATTCTCCTTGTGTTTCTATGCGACCTAAGATATCCTGAATTTAGTTTACTAGCAGAATATACCGACTGAGTTTGGTCATATGAGGACAAAATCCATCCAGGGTTAGATTGTACTAAGCAACCCTAGCTCAACTTGATTTAAGCCTGATCCTATGTAGGATAGGTGTATATTGTTTATCTTTTTAGATGTACATTGTATTCCAACTAAAGCTTAGCTAGTAAGTTGGTGACTAAAGTTCTGCTATTATCCCAATAGTGTTGACATAATATGATGTGAAAATATGTTCTTCTTTGTAACTTACTCATCTTCACACCCTATTGATCGGAGCTTGCCAAGCTCATGCACTATTTGTTGGGATGATTTCAATTTTGAACCTTTGGCCTAATGAGTGCATCGCCGACTAAATATTAGTTCTCCTTCTTCTGTGAGAGGGTCTGTGATGCTTTAGTTAATCCTCTATTTAGGTCCCTCTAAGTTTATGCAACTTGGTAGTGATTTAGAGTCTTTTCAAGAACATTTGCATTCTCAATTTTCAGCAGATAAACAATGATTAAAGTCATGCTTTTTACAATACTCATAAGTGTTTCTTTCCTTGTTGAAATGATATGTATTAGGTATACTTACTGGATGGTGAATCAATTCTAGAGGCGAGTCTTCTACACTTCACGTTGCTGTCCCCAAGGAAAAGAAGGAAAGTTGTTCAAGTTTGTCTTTTTGGGGGCACACTCATTTCCATCCTGGCCTTTTTGAGGATTGTTTTATATGGTTTGTAGGCCAAAGGTAGCAAATTACTTGAAGCTTTTTTATATAATTTTGATATTAGGATTACATTGATCATTCTATATCATATATTGGTTTATATGACACACGAGCTGCAAGATGATACTCTACTATAACTCATAATCCATCCAGAGATGCATTGTATTATTTCATCTGGGCTGTAAATTTTGATAGAGATACTGAATTCTATTAGTAAGTGCACGAGTCAGTAATTTGGTGCTTATCTGTTTTAAAAGCTTAAAAGATCAACACTGTAATTAATGTACCTATTTAGGGACAGTCTATGTTCTTTAATCTGAGACTCATGATCAGAAACTAATATTTAGATTGTTTCAAGGTGTCTCTTATGTATACTGCATTGGGTTTGGAATTTTGATCAAGTGCATCTGATATGCATAATTGTAAATACACATTTTCAATATATCAGTCACTTTGATTTCGACTCTTTAGGTGGCATTTCCTCTTATTGCATTCTTTAGGGATTTAGAATGCACTTCAGCCTTTAATGTTATTTAAGCATCAACTTATCCTGGTTCTATTATGGTTTTCTTGATTGGTACTGGTTTTCCTGTTCATTTGTGTCTTATTTTTTGTATCCTTTACTATTACCAGCATTTCACTCCAGGGATTGATTGCTATAAACTGTATAGTATGAACCATTTCAATTGTTGTTTTATTCAATGTGGATGCACAACTTTCACTTGTTACTTTGCTTACTATAAATCAGAAAGGTTATAGT